>NW_027646137.1:0-173000 GCF_951394435.1 Stenella coeruleoalba
TCACAAACCTGCAGTTATAAATGACAGCTATCGTCCAAAAATACATTGAAGTAAGGCTGCCAAGAGGACTTGAAAGCGGGGCAGAATAGCAGGCAACCGATTTCAGGAGGTAGACTGGAATTGCATGTAAAGCATAGGAAAAGAGGCAGAACGTCCACAATGATGCACTTGGCCAAAAAGGGCGTATGCGTTTTTTCCTGAATATATTCAGGAAAAAAACGCATACGCCCTTTTTGGCCAACCAAGCAAGCTTGCAAAGGAAATCTGCACTACAATGAAGTCTCACTGCCCCCCCCCCACCCCCGTCAAAAGGGCCATCTGAAAAAAGTGTAAAATCCAGAAAGGCAGAACAGGCCATGGAGAACTGGGAGCCTTGTTATGCTGATGGGCGGGATGTAAATTGCCAACAGCCACTGGGGAGCAGTGTATGGTGTTTCCTGAAACATCTAAAAAACAAAGCAACAGAGCCTAGGGCACTTCCACTTATGGTCCTATAGCTTAGGGAAATTAAAATCAAAAAGACACAGCCACCCCAAAGTTTGGGACGGCTCTGTTTACAAGAACCTCGTTTACAGTACAAGTTCAATATCGCAGAAAGCGAAAAATGGATAAAGAAGTTGTGGTACTTACGTACAATGCAATATCACTCAGCAATGAAATCTATGTCATCAGGCCCGTAGCAGCATAATGAGTGGATTCAGGTACGATGATTCTAAGTGAAATAAGTCACACAGGAAAAGAAACATCATAAGATATCACTAATACACGGAATGTAAACTTGGCTACACAGGAACTGAATTACAAAACAGAACAGGGTGTCAAATGTAGAAAGCCAACTTATGCTTGCTTAAGGGGAAAGGTGAGTTGGGGTGCTGCATAAAACCAGAGATTGAAATTAGCACAGATACCGTTCCATAAGCCAAATATGTAATAGACAAGAGCTACTCCTTGGTCAACGAAGTGGACTCAACACCCCATATTAAACGCCTAAGAATATACCTGACTAGTAAGAATCTTAAAACCTATGGATTTATATGTCTCCGAAAGAGAATCAAGCGTGTGTACAGCGGATAAACGCAGCAGTGATAGGATTGGTGAGGTTCGGTGAGCAAATGCAGACCCTTTGAAGTTATATTGCATGGTAACCATTCCATGGGTCTCAACTCTCCAGGTTTAAGGGATTCTTCCTTCAGCTAAAACATGCATGTGGAACCCAGATTATGACCCACCGTGTGATCGGGAAACGTGTTCCAATATGTCTCAGTTTTCGTCCCCTGGTACTCGGGTGCAACATTCCAGACGCTTTACTAACACTCTCCCCACTTGGAGAGTCAGAGCCTTTAACCTCCTGTTTGGCCCAGTTTGCAATTTCTGCGGAAGATGAACAGGAATAGGGAGAACCAATGAGAGACTAGCTGGAGGTGTCTGGACGGGCAAATTGAACTCTCATTTCCCACCAAGAAGAGGAATTAACCAAAGGCTTAGCGTGCCGTGCCAGAACCACACTGGGCCCTGAAGCAATCCTGTTGTGTTGCGGCCAGCTCACAAGAAAGCGAGTTGAAGAAAGGAGCTCAGGGGCACTGTAATTCACAAACCTGCAGAGTTATAAATGACAGCTATCGTCCAAAAATATATTGAAGTAAGGCTGACAAGAGGACTTGAAAGTGGGGCAGAATTGCAGGAAACCGATTTCAGGAGGTAGACTGGAATTGCATGTAAAGCATAGGAAAAGAGGCAGAACGTCCACAATGATGCACTTGGCCAAAAAGGGCGTATGCGTTTTTTCCTGAATATATTCAGGAAAAAACGCATACGCCCTTTTTGGCCAACCAAGCAAGCTTGCAAAGGAAATCTGCACTACAATGACGTCTCTCTGCCCCCCGGTCAAAAGGGCCATCTGAAAAAAGTGTAAAATCCAGAAAGGCAGGACAGGCCATGGAGAACTGGGAGCCTTGTTATGCTGATGGGCGGGATGTAAACTGCCAACAGCCACTCGGGAGAAGTGTATGGTGTTTCCTGAAACATCTAAAAAACAAAGCAACAGAGCCTAGGGCACTTCCACTTATGGTCCTATAGCCTTGGGAAATTAAAATCAAAAAGACACAGCCACCCCAAAGTTTGGGACGGCTCTGTTTACAAGAACCTCGTTTACGGTACAAGGTCAATATCGCAGAAAGTGAAAAATGGATAAAGAAGTTGTGGTACTTACGTACAATGCAATATCACTCAGCAATGAAATCTATGTCATCAGGCCCGTAGCAGCATAATGAGTGGATTCAGGTATGATGATTCTAACTGAAATAAGTCACACAGAAAAAGAAACATCATAAGATAACACTAGTACATGGAATGTAAACTTGGCTACACAGGAACTGGATTACAAAACAGAACAGGGTCTCAAATGTAGAAAACCAACTTATGCTTGCTTAAGGGGAAAGGTGAGTTGGGGTGCTGCATAAAACCAGAGATTGAAATGAGCACAGATAAAGTTCCTTAAGCCAAATATGGAATAGACAAGAGCTACTCCTTGCTCAACGAAATGGACTCAACACCCCATATTAAACGCCTAAGCATGTACCTGAGTAGTAAGTATCTTAAAACCTATGGATTGCTATGTCTCCGAAAGAGAATCAAGCGTGTGTACAGGGGCATAAACGCAGCAGTGATAGGATTGGAGAGGTTCGGTGAGCAAATGAAGACCCTTTGAAGTCGTATTGCATGGTACCCATTCCACGGATCTCAACTCTCCAGGTTTAAGGGATTCTTCCTTCAGCTAAAACATGCATGTGGAACCCAGAGTATGATCAACCGTGTGATCAGGAGACGTGTCAAATATGTCTCAGTTTTTGTTCCCTGGTACTCGGGTGCAACATTCCAGACGCTTTGCTAACACTCTCCCGTCTTGGAGAGTCAGTGCCTTTAACCTCCTGTTTGGCCCAGTTTGCAATTTCTGCGGAAGATGAACAGGAATAGTGAGGACCAATGAGAGACTAGCTGGAGGTGTCTGGATGGGCAAATTTAACTCTCATTTCCCACCAGGAAGAGGAATTAACCAAAGGCTCAACTTGCCATGCCGGAACCACACTAGGGCCTGAAGCAATCCTGCGGTGTTGCGGCCAGCTCACAAGAAAGCGTGTTGAAGAAAGGAGCTCAGGGGCACTGTCATTCACAAACCTGCAGAGTTATAAATGACAGCTATCGTCCAAAAATACATTGAAGTAAGGCTGCCAAGAGGACTTGAAAGCGGGGCAGAATAGCAGGCAACCGATTTCAGGAGGTAGACTGGAATTGCATGTAAAGCATAGGAAAAGAGGCAGAACGTCCACAATGATGCACTTGGCCAAAAAGGGCGTATGCGTTTTTTCCTGAATATATTCAGGAAAAACGCATACGCCCTTTTTGGCCAACCAAGCAAGCTTGCAAAGGAAATCTGCACTACAATGAAGTCTCTCTGCCTCCCCGGTCAAAAGGGCCATCTGAAAAAAGTGTAAAATCCAGAAAGGCAGGACAGGCCATGGAGAACTGGGAGCCTTGTTATGCTGATGGGCGGGATGTAAATTGCCAACAGCCACTCTGGAGAAGTGTATGGTGTTTCCTGATACATCTGAAAAACAAAGCAACAGAGTCTAGGGTATTTCCACTTATGGTCCTATAGCTTAGGGAAATTAAAATCAAAAACACAGCCACCCCAAAATTTGGGACGGATCTGTTTACAGGAACCTCTTCTACAATACACGTTAAATATCCCAGAGAACAAATAATTGATAAAGAAGTTGCGGTACTTACGTACAACAGAATACCACTCAGCAATGAAATCTGTGTCACCAGGTCTGTACCAGCATAATGAGTGGATTGAGGCACGATGATTCTAAGTGAAATAAGTCACACAGAAAAAGAAACATCATAAGGTATCACTAATGCACGGAATGTAAACTTGGCTACACATGAACTGAATTACAAAACAGAACAGGGTCTCAAGTTTAGAAAACCAACTTATGCTTGCTTAAGGGGAAAGGTGAGTTGGGGTGCTGCATAAAACCAGAGATTGAAATGAGGACAGATAAAGTTCCTTAAGCCTAATATGTAACAGACAAGAGCTACTCCTTGCTCAACGAAATGGACTCAACACCCCATATTAAACGCCTAAGAATGTACCTGACTAGTAAGTATCTGAAAACCTATGGATTGCTATGTCTCCGAAAGAGAATCAAGCGTGTGTACAGGGGCATAAACGCAGCAGTGATAGGATTGGAGAGGTTCGGTGAGCAAATGAAGACCCTTTGAAGTCATATTGCATGGTACCCATTCCACGGGTCTCAACTCTCCAGGTTTAAGGGATTCTTCCTTCAGCTAAAACATGCATGTGGAACCCAGAGTATGATCCACCGTGTGATCGGGAGACGTGTTCAAATATGTCTCAGTTTTCGTCCCCTGGTACTCGGGTGCAACATTCCAGACGCTTTACTAACACTCTCCCCACTTGGAGAGTCAGTGCCTTTAACCTCCTGTTTGGCCCAGTTTGCAATTTCTGCGGAAAATGAACAGGAATAGGGAGAACCAATGAGAGACTAGGTGGAGGTGTCTGGAGGGGCAAATTTAACTCTCATTTCCCACCAGGAAGAGGAATTAACCAAAGGCTCAGCGTGCCGTGCCGGAACCACACTAGGGCCTGAAGCAATCCTGCAGTGTTGAGGCCAGCTCACAAGAAAGCGGGTTGAAGAAAAGAGCTCAGGGGCACTGTCATTCACAAACTTGCAGAGTTATAAGTGACAGCTATCGTCCAAAAATATACTGAAGTAAGGCTGCCAAGAGGACTTGAAAGCGGGGCAGAATTGCAGGCAACTGATTTCAAGAGGTAGACTGGAATTGCATTTAAAGCATAGGAAAAGAGGCAGAACGTCCACAATGATGCACTTGGCCAAAAAGGGCATATGCGTTTTTTCCTGAATATATTCAGGAAAAAACGCATATGCCCTTTTTGGCCAACCAAGCAAGCTGGCAAAGGAAATCTGCACTACAATGATGTCTCACTTCCCCGTGGTCAAAAGGGCCTTGTGAAAAAAGTGTAAAATCCAGAAAGGCAGGACAGGCGATGGAGAACTGGGAGCCTTGTTATGCTGATGGGCGGGATGTAAATTGCCAACAGCCACTCTGGAGAAGTGTATGGTGTTTCCTGAAACATCTAAAAAACAAAGCAACAGAGCCTAGGGCATTTCCACTTATGGTCCTATAGCTTAGGGAAATTAAAATCAAAAAGACACAGCCACCCCAAAGTTTGGGCCGGCTCTGTTTACAAGAACCTCGTTTACGGTACAAGGTCAATATCGCAGAAAGTGAAAAATGGATAAAGAATTTGTGGTACTTACGTACAATGCAGTGTCACTCAGCAATGAAATCTATGTCATCAGGCCCGTAGCAGCATAATGAGTGGATTCAGGTATGATGATTCTAACTGAAATAAGTCACACAGAAAAAGAAACATCATAAGATAACACTAGTACACGGAATGTAAACTTGGCTACACAGGAACTGGATTACAAAACAGAACAGGGTCTCAAATGTAGAAAACCAACTTATGCTTGCTTAAGGGGAAAGGTGAGTTGGGGTGCTGCATAAAACCAGAGATTGAAATGAGCACAGATAAAGTTCCTTAAGCCAAATATGGAATAGACAAGAGCTACTCCTTGCTCAACGAAATGGACTCAACACCCCATATTAAACGCCTAAGCATGTACCTGAGTAGTAAGTATCTTAAAACCTATGGATTGCTATGTCTCCGAAAGAGAATCAAGCGTGTGTACAGGGGCATAAACGCAGCAGTGATAGGATTGGAGAGGTTCGGTGAGCAAATGAAGACCCTTTGAAGTCGTATTGCATGGTACCCATTCCACGGATCTCAACTCTCCAGGTTTAAGGGATTCTTCCTTCAGCTAAAACATGCATGTGGAACCCAGAGTATGATCAACCGTGTGATCAGGAGACGTGTCAAATATGTCTCAGTTTTTGTTCCCTGGTACTCGGGTGCAACATTCCAGACACTTTGCTAACACTCTCCCGTTTGGAGAGTCAGTGCCTTTAACCTCCTGTTTGGCCCAGTTTGCAATTTCTGCGGAAGATGAACAGGAATAGTGAGGACCAATGAGAGACTAGCTGGAGGTGTCTGGATGGGCAAATTTAACTCTCATTTCCCACCAGGAAGAGGAATTAACCAAAGGCTCAACTTGCCATGCCGGAACCACACTAGGGCCTGAAGCAATCCTGCGGTGTTGCGGCCAGCTCACAAGAAAGCGTGTTGAAGAAAGGAGCTCAGGGGCACTGTCATTCACAAACCTGCAGAGTTATAAATGACAGCTATCGTCCAAAAATACATTGAAGTAAGGCTGCCAAGAGGACTTGAAAGCGGGGCAGAATAGCAGGCAACCGATTTCAGGAGGTAGACTGGAATTGCATGTAAAGCATAGGAAAAGAGGCAGAACGTCCACAATGATGCACTTGGCCAAAAAGGGCGTATGCGTTTTTTCCTGAATATATTCAGGAAAAAAACGCATACGCCCTTTTTGGCCAACCAAGCAAGCTTGCAAAGGAAATCTGCACTACAATGAAGTCTCACTGCCCCCCCCCACCCCCGTCAAAAGGGCCATCTGAAAAAAGTGTAAAATCCAGAAAGGCAGAACAGGCCATGGAGAACTGGGAGCCTTGTTATGCTGATGGGCGGGATGTAAATTGCCAACAGCCACTGGGGAGCAGTGTATGGTGTTTCCTGAAACATCTAAAAAAGAAAGCAACAGAGCCTAGGGCACTTCCACTTATGGTCCTATAGCTTAGGGAAATTAAAATCAAAAAGACACAGCCACCCCAAAGTTTGGGACGGCTCTGTTTACAAGAACCTCGTTTACAGTACAAGTTCAATATCGCAGAAAGCGAAAAATGGATAAAGAAGTTGTGGTACTTACGTACAATGCAATATCACTCAGCAATGAAATCTATGTCATCAGGCCCGTAGCAGCATAATGAGTGGATTCAGGTACGATGATTCTAAGTGAAATAAGTCACACAGGAAAAGAAACATCATAAGATATCACTAATACACGGAATGTAAACTTGGCTACACAGGAACTGAATTACAAAACAGAACAGGGTCTCAAATGTAGAAAGCCAACTTATGCTTGCTTAAGGGGAAAGGTGAGTTGGGGTGCTGCATAAAACCAGAGATTGAAATTAGCACAGATACCGTTCCATAAGCCAAATATGTAATAGACAAGAGCTACTCCTTGCTCAACGAAGTGGACTCAACACCCCATATTAAACGCCTAAGAATATACCTGACTAGTAAGAATCTTAAAACCTATGGATTTATATGTCTCCGAAAGAGAATCAAGCGTGTGTACAGCGGCATAAACGCAGCAGTGATAGGATTGGTGAGGTTCGGTGAGCAAATGCAGACCCTTTGAAGTTATATTGCATGGTAACCATTCCATGGGTCTCAACTCTCCAGGTTTAAGGGATTCTTCTTTCAGCTAAAACATGCATGTGGAACCCAGAGTATGACCCACCGTGTGATCGGGAAACGTATTCAAATGTGTCTCAGTTTTCGTCCCCTGGTACTCGGGTGCAACATTCCAGACGCTTTACTAACACTCTCCCCACTTGGAGAGTCAGTGCCTTTAACCTCCTGTTTGGCCCAGTTCGCAATTTCTGCGGAAAATGAACAGGAATAGGGAGAACCAATGAGAGACTAGGTGGAGGTGTCTGGAGGGGCAAATTTAACTCTCATTTCCCACCAGGAAGAGGAATTAACCAAAGGCTCAGCGTGCCGTGCCGGAACCACACTAGGGCCTGAAGCAATCCTGCAGTGTTGAGGCCAGCTCACAAGAAAGCGGGTTGAAGAAAGGAGCTCAGGGGCACTGTAATTCACAAACCTGCAGACTTATAAATGACAGCTATCGTCCAAAAATATATTGAAGTAAGGCTGACAAGAGGACTTGAAAGTGGGGCAGAATTACAGGAAACCGATTTCAGGAGGTAGACTGGAATTGCATGTAAAGCATAGGAAAAGAGGCAGAACGTCCACAATGATGCACTTGGCCAAAAAGGGCGTATGCGTTTTTTCCTGAATATATTCAGGAAAAAACGCATACGCCCTTTTTGGCCAACCAAGCAAGCTTGCAAAGGAAATCTGCACTACAATGACGTCTGCCCCCCGGTCAAAAGGGCCATCTGAAAAAAGTGTAAAATCCAGAAAGGCAGGACAGGCCATGGAGAACTGGGAGCCTTGTTATGCTGATGGGCGGGATGTAAACTGCCAACAGCCACTCGGGAGAAGTGTATGGTGTTTCCTGAAACATCTAAAAAACAAAGCAACAGAGCCTAGGGCACTTCCACTTATGGTCTTATAACCTTGGGAAATTAAAATCAAAAAGACACAGCCACCCCAAAGTTTGGGACGGCTCTGTTTACAAGAACCTCGTTTACGGTACAAGGTCAATATCGCAGAAAGTGAAAAATGGATAAAGAAGTTGTGGTACTTACGTACAATGCAATATCACTCAGCAATGAAATCTATGTCATCAGGCCCGTAGCAGCATAATGAGTGGATTCAGGTATGATGATTCTAACTGAAATAAGTCACACAGAAAAAGAAACATCATAAGATAACACTATTACACGGAATGTAAACTTGGCTACACAGGAACTGGATTACAAAACAGAACAGGGTCTCAAATGTAGAAAACCAACTTATGCTTGCTTAAAAGGGAAAGGTGAGATGGGGTGCTGCATAAAACCAGAGATTGAAATGAGCACAGATAAAGTTCCTTAAGCCAAATATGGAATAGACAAGAGCTACTCCTTGCTCAACGAAATGGACTCAACACCCCATATTAAACGCCTAAGCATGTACCTGAGTAGTAAGTATCTTAAAACCTATGGATTGCTATGTCTCCGAAAGAGAATCAAGCGTGTGTACAGGGGCATAAGCGCAGCAGTGATAGGATTGGAGAGGTTCGGTGAGCAAATGAAGACCCTTTGAAGTCGTATTGCATGGTACCCATTCCACGGAAATCAACTCTCCAGGTTTAAGGGATTCTTCCTTCAGCTAAAACATGCATGTGGAACCCAGAGTATGATCAACCGTGTGATCAGGAGACGTGTCAAATATGTCTCAGTTTTCGTCCCCTGGTACTCGGGTACAACATTCCAGACGCTTTACTAACACTCTCCCCACTTGGAGAGTCAGAGCCTTTAACCTCCTGTTTGGCCCAGTTTGCAATTTCTGCGGAAGATGAACAGGAATAGGGAGAACCAATGAGAGACTAGCTGGAGGTGTCTGGACGGGAAAATTGAACTCTCATTTCCCACCAAGAAGAGGAATTAACCAAAGGCTTAGCGTGCCGTGCCAGAACCACACTGGGCCCTGAAGCAATCCTGTTGTGTTGCGGCCAGCTCACAAGAAAGCGAGTTGAAGAAAGGAGCTCAGGGGCACTGTAATTCACAAACCTGCAGAGTTATAAATGACAGCTATCGTCCAAAAATATATTGAAGTAAGGCTGCCAAGAGGACTTGAAATCGGGGCAGAATTGCAGGAAACCGATTTCAGGAGGTAGACTGGAACTGCATGTAAAGCATAGGAAAAGAGGCAGAACGTCCACAATGATGCACTTGGCCAAAAAGGGCGTATGCGTTTTTTCCTGAATATATTCAGGAAAAAACGCATACGCCCTTTTTGGCCAACCAAGCAAGCTTGCAAAGGAAATCTGCACTACAATGAAGTCTCTCTGCCCCCCGGTCAAAAGGGCCATCTGAAAAAAGTGTAAAATCCAGAAAGGCAGGACAGGCCATGGAGAACTGGGAGCCTTGTTATGCTGATGGGCGGGATGTAAATTGCCAACAGCCACTCTGGAGAAGTGTATGGTGTTTCCTGAAACATCTAAAAAACAAAGCAACAGAGCCTAGGGCACTTCCACTTATGGTCCTATAGCTTAGGGAAATTAAAATCAAAAAGACACAGCCACCCCAAAGTTTGGGACGCCTCTGTTTACAAGAACCTCGTTTACGGTACAAGTTCAATATCACAGAAAGCGAAAAATGGAAAAGAAGTTGTGGTACTTACGTACAATGCAATATCACTCAGCAATGACATCTATGTCATCAGGCCCGTAGCAGCATAATGAGTGGATTCAGGTATGATGATTCTAACTGAAATAAGTCACACAGAAAAAGAAACATCATAAGATATCACTAATACACGGAATGTAAACTTGGCTACAGAGGAACTGAATTACAAAACAGAACAGGGTCTCAAATTTAGAAAACCAACTTATGCTTGCTTAAGGGGAAAGGTGAGTTGGGGTGCTGCATAAAACCAGAGATTGAAATCAGCACAGATAAAGTTCCTTAAGCCTAATATGTAACAGACAAGAGCTACTCCTTGCTCAACGAAGTGGACTCAACACCCCATATTAAACGCCTAAGAATATACCTGACTAGTAAGAATCTTAAAACCTATGGATTTATATGTCTCCGAAAGAGAATCAAGCGTGTGTACAGCGGCATAAACGCAGCAGTGATAGGATTGGTGAGGTTCGGTGAGCAAATGCAGACCCTTTGAAGTTATATTGCATGGTAACCATTCCATGGGTCTCAACTCTCCAGGTTTAAGGGATTCTTCCTTCAGCTAAAACATGCATGTGGAACCCAGAGTATGATCCACCGTGTGATCGGGAAACGTGTTCCAATATGTCTCAGTTTTCGTCCCCTGGTACTCGGGTGCAACATTCCAGACGCTTTACTAACACTCTCCCCACTTGGAGAGTCAGAGCCTTTAACCTCCTGTTTGGCCCAGTTTGCAATTTCTGCGGAAGATGAACAGGAATAGGGGGAACCAATGAGAGACTAGCTGGAGGTGTCTGGACGGGCAAATTGAACTCTCATTTCCCACCAAGAAGAGGAATTAACCAAAGGCTTAGCGTGCCGTGCCAGAACCACACTGGGCCCTGAAGCAATCCTGTTGTGTTGCGGCCAGCTCACAAGAAAGCGAGTTGAAGAAAGGAGCTCAGGGGCACTGTCATTCACAAACCTGCAGAGTTATAAATGACAGCTATCGTCCAAAAATATATTGAAGTAAGGCTGCCAAGAGGACTTGAAATCGGGGCAGAATTGCAGGAAACCGATTTCAGGAGGTAGACTGGAACTGCATGTAAAGCATAGGAAAAGAGGCAGAACGTCCACAATGATGCACTTGGCCAAAAAGGGCGTATGCGTTTTTTCCTGAATATATTCAGGAAAAAACGCATACGCCCTTTTTGGCCAACCAAGCAAGCTTGCAAAGGAAATCTGCACTACAATGAAGTCTCTCTGCCCCCCGGTCAAAAGGGCCATCTGAAAAAAGTGTAAAATCCAGAAAGGCAGGACAGGCCATGGAGAACTGGGAGCCTTGTTATGCTGATGGGCGGGATGTAAATTGCCAACAGCCACTCTGGAGAAGTGTATGGTGTTTCCTGAAACATCTAAAAAACAAAGCAACAGAGCCTAGGGCACTTCCACTTATGGTCCTATAGCTTAGGGAAATTAAAATCAAAAAGACACAGCCACCCCAAAGTTTGGGACGCCTCTGTTTACAAGAACCTCGTTTACGGTACAAGTTCAATATCACAGAAAGCGAAAAATGGAAAAGAAGTTGTGGTACTTACGTACAATGCAATATCACTCAGCAATGACATCTATGTCATCAGGCCCGTAGCAGCATAATGAGTGGATTCAGGTATGATGATTCTAACTGAAATAAGTCACACAGAAAAAGAAACATCATAAGATATCACTAATACACGGAATGTAAACTTGGCTACAGAGGAACTGAATTACAAAACAGAACAGGGTCTCAAATTTAGAAAACCAACTTATGCTTGCTTAAGGGGAAAGGTGAGTTGGGGTGCTGCATAAAACCAGAGATTGAAATCAGACCAGATAAAGTTCCTTAAGCCTAATATGTAACAGACAAGAGCTACTCCTTGCTCAACGAAGTGGACTCAACACCCCATATTAAACGCCTAAGAATATACCTGACTAGTAAGAATCTTAAAACCTATGGATTTATATGTCTCCGAAAGAGAATCAAGCGTGTGTACAGCGGCATAAACGCAGCAGTGATAGGATTGGTGAGGTTCGGTGAGCAAATGCAGACCCTTTGAAGTTATATTGCATGGTAACCATTCCATGGGTCTCAACTCTCCAGGTTTAAGGGATTCTTCCTTCAGCTAAAACATGCATGTGGAACCCAGAGTATGATCCACCGTGTGATCGGGAAACGTGTTCCAATATGTCTCAGTTTTCGTCCCCTGGTACTCGGGTGCAACATTCCAGACGCTTTACTAACACTCTCCCCACTTGGAGAGTCAGAGCCTTTAACCTCCTGTTTGGCCCAGTTTGCAATTTCTGCGGAAGATGAACAGGAATAGGGGGAACCAATGAGAGACTAGCTGGAGGTGTCTGGACGGGCAAATTGAACTCTCATTTCCCACCAAGAAGAGGAATTAACCAAAGGCTTAGCGTGCTGTGCCAGAACCACACTGGGCCCTGAAGCAATCCTGTTGTGTTGCGGCCAGCTCACAAGAAAGCGAGTTGAAGAAAGGAGCTCAGGGGCACTGTCATTCACAAACCTGCAGAGTTATAAATGACAGCTATCGTCCAAAAATATATTGAAGTAAGGCTGCCAAGAGGACTTGAAATCGGGGCAGAATTGCAGGAAACCGATTTCAGGAGGTAGACTGGAATTGCATGTAAAGCATAGGAAAAGAGGCAGAACGTCCACAATGATGCACTTGGCCAAAAAGGGCGTATGCGTTTTTTCCTGAATATATTCAGGAAAAAATGCATACGCCCTTTTTGGCCAACCAAGCAAGCTTGCAAAGGAAATCTGCACTACAATGAAGTCTCTCTGCCCCCCGGTCAAAAGGGCCATCTGAAAAAAGTGTAAAATCCAGAAAGGCAGGACAGGCCATGGAGAACTGGGAGCCTTGTTATGCTGATGGGCGGGATGTAAATTGCCAACAGCCACTCTGGAGAAGTGTATGGTGTTTCCTGAAACATCTAAAAAACAAAGCAACAGAGCCTAGGGCACTTCCACTTATGGTCCTATAGCTTAGGGAAATTAAAATCAAAAAGACACAGCCACCCCAAAGTTTGGGACGCCTCTGTTTACAAGAACCTCGTTTACGGTACAAGTTCAATATCACAGAAAGCGAAAAATGGAAAAGAAGTTGTGGTACTTACGTACAATGCAATATCACTCAGCAATGACATCTATGTCATCAGGCCCGTAGCAGCATAATGAGTGGATTCAGGTATGATGATTCTAACTGAAATAAGTCACACAGAAAAAGAAACATCATAAGATATCACTAATACACGGAATGTAAACTTGGCTACAGAGGAACTGAATTACAAAACAGAACAGGGTCTCAAATTTAGAAAACCAACTTATGCTTGCTTAAGGGGAAAGGTGAGTTGGGGTGCTGCATAAAACCAGAGATTGAAATCAGCACAGATAAAGTTCCTTAAGCCTAATATGTAACAGACAAGAGCTACTCCTTGCTCAACGAAGTGGACTCAACACCCCATATTAAACGCCTAAGAATATACCTGACTAGTAAGAATCTTAAAACCTATGGATTTATATGTCTCCGAAAGAGAATCAAGCGTGTGTACAGTGGCATAAACGCAGCAGTGATAGGATTGGTGAGGTTCGGTGAGCAAATGCAGACCCTTTGAAGTTATATTGCATGGTAACCATTCCATGGGTCTCAACTCTCCAGGTTTAAGGGATTCTTCCTTCAGCTAAAACATGCATGTGGAACCCAGAGTATGATCCACCGTGTGATCGGGAAACGTATTCAAATGTGTCTCAGTTTTCGTCCCCTGGTACTCGGGTGCAACATTCCACACGCTTTACTAACACTCTCCCCACTTGGAGAGTCAGTGCCTTTAACCTCCTGTTTGGCCCAGTTCGCAATTTCTGCGGAAAATGAACAGGAATAGGGAGAACCAATGAGAGACTAGGTGGAGGTGTCTGGAGGGGCAAATTGAACTCTCATTTCCCACCAGGAAGAGGAATTAACCAAAGGCTCAGCGTGCCGTGCCGGAACCACACTAGGGCCTGAAGCAATCCTGCAGTGTTGAGGCCAGCTCACAAGAAAGCGGGTTGAAGAAAGGAGCTCAGGGGCACTGTAATTCACAAACCTGCAGACTTATAAATGACAGCTATCGTCCAAAAATATATTGAAGTAAGGCTGACAAGAGGACTTGAAAGTGGGGCAGAATTACAGGAAACCGATTTCAGGAGGTAGACTGGAATTGCATGTAAAGCATAGGAAAAGAGGCAGAACGTCCACAATGATGCACTTGGCCAAAAAGGGCGTATGCGTTTTTTCCTGAATATATTCAGGAAAAAACGCATACGCCCTTTTTGGCCAACCAAGCAAGCTTGCAAAGGAAATCTGCACTACAATGACGTCTGCCCCCCGGTCAAAAGGGCCATCTGAAAAAAGTGTAAAATCCAGAAAGGCAGGACAGGCCATGGAGAACTGGGAGCCTTGTTATGCTGATGGGCGGGATGTAAACTGCCAACAGCCACTCGGGAGAAGTGTATGGTGTTTCCTGAAACATCTAAAAAACAAAGCAACAGAGCCTAGGGCACTTCCACTTATGGTCCTATAGCCTTGGGAAATTAAAATCAAAAAGACACAGCCACCCCAAAGTTTGGGACGGCTCTGTTTACAAGAACCTCGTTTACGGTACAAGGTCAATATCGCAGAAAGTGAAAAATGGATAAAGAAGTTGTGGTACTTACGTACAATGCAATATCACTCAGCAATGAAATCTATATCATCAGGCCCGTAGCAGCATAATGAGTGGATTCAGGTATGATGATTCTAACTGAAATAAGTCACACAGAAAAAGAAACATCATAAGATAACACTATTACACGGAATGTAAACTTGGCTACACAGGAACTGGATTACAAAACAGAACAGGGTCTCAAATGTAGAAAACCAACTTATGCTTGCTTAAGGGGAAAGGTGAGTTGGGGTGCTGCATAAAACCAGAGATTGAAATGAGCACAGATAAAGTTCCTTAAGCCAAATATGGAATAGACAAGAGCTACTCCTTGCTCAACGAAATGGACTCAACACCCCATATTAAACGCCTAAGCATGTACCTGAGTAGTAAGTATCTTAAAACCTATGGATTGCTATGTCTCCGAAAGAGAATCAAGCGTGTGTACAGGGGCATAAGCGCAGCAGTGATAGGATTGGAGAGGTTCGGTGAGCAAATGAAGACCCTTTGAAGTCGTATTGCATGGTACCCATTCCACGGATCTCAACTCTCCAGGTTTAAGGGATTCTTCCTTCAGCTAAAACATGCATGTGGAACCCAGAGTATGATCAACCGTGTGATCAGGAGACGTGTCAAATATGTCTCAGTTTTCGTCCCCTGGTACTCGGGTACAACATTCCAGACGCTTTACTAACACTCTCCCCACTTGGAGAGTCAGAGCCTTTAACCTCCTGTTTGGCCCAGTTTGCAATTTCTGCGGAAGATGAACAGGAATAGGGAGAACCAATGAGAGACTAGCTGGAGGTGTCTGGACGGGAAAATTGAACTCTCATTTCCCACCAAGAAGAGGAATTAACCAAAGGCTTAGCGTGCCGTGCCAGAACCACACTGGGCCCTGAAGCAATCCTGTTGTGTTGCGGCTAGCTCACAAGAAAGCGAGTTGAAGAAAGGAGCTCAGGGGCACTGTCATTCACAAACCTGCAGAGTTATAAATGACAGCTATCGTCCAAAAATATATTGAAGTAAGGCTGCCAAGAGGACTTGAAATCGGGGCAGAATTGCAGGAAACCGATTTCAGGAGGTAGACTGGAATTGCATGTAAAGCATAGGAAAAGAGGCAGAACGTCCACAATGATGCACTTGGCCAAAAAGGGCGTATGCGTTTTTTCCTGAATATATTCAGGAAAAAACGCATACGCCCTTTTTGGCCAACCAAGCAAGCTTGCAAAGGAAATCTGCACTACAATGAAGTCTCTCTGCCCCCCGGTCAAAAGGGCCATCTGAAAAAAGTGTAAAATCCAGAAAGGCAGGACAGGCCATGGAGAACTGGGAGCCTTGTTATGCTGATGGGCGGGATGTAAATTGCCAACAGCCACTCTGGAGAAGTGTATGGTGTTTCCTGAAACATCTAAAAAACAAAGCAACAGAGCCTAGGGCACTTCCACTTATGGTCCTATAGCTTAGGGAAATTAAAATCAAAAAGACACAGCCACCCCAAAGTTTGGGACGCCTCTGTTTACAAGAACCTCGTTTACGGTACAAGTTCAATATCACAGAAAGCGAAAAATGGAAAAGAAGTTGTGGTACTTACGTACAATGCAATATCACTCAGCAATGACATCTATGTCATCAGGCCCGTAGCAGCATAATGAGTGGATTCAGGTATGATGATTCTAACTGAAATAAGTCACACAGAAAAAGAAACATCATAAGATATCACTAATACACGGAATGTAAACTTGGCTACAGAGGAACTGAATTACAAAACAGAACAGGGTCTCAAATTTAGAAAACCAACTTATGCTTGCTTAAGGGGAAAGGTGAGTTGGGGTGCTGCATAAAACCAGAGATTGAAATCAGCACAGATAAAGTTCCTTAAGCCTAATATGTAACAGACAAGAGCTACTCCTTGCTCAACGAAGTGGACTCAACACCCCATATTAAACGCCTAAGAATATACCTGACTAGTAAGAATCTTAAAACCTATGGATTTATATGTCTCCGAAAGAGAATCAAGCGTGTGTACAGCGGCATAAACGCAGCAGTGATAGGATTGGTGAGGTTCGGTGAGCAAATGCAGACCCTTTGAAGTTATATTGCATGGTAACCATTCCATGGGTCTCAACTCTCCAGGTTTAAGGGATTCTTCCTTCAGCTAAAACATGCATGTGGAACCCAGAGTATGATCCACCGTGTGATCGGGAAACGTGTTCAAATGTGTCTCAGTTTTCGTCCCCTGGTACTCGGGTGCAACATTCCACACGCTTTACTAACACTCTCCCCACTTGGAGAGTCAGTGCCTTTAACCTCCTGTTTGGCCCAGTTTGCAATTTCTGCGGAAAATGAACAGGAATAGGGAGAACCAATGAGAGACTAGGTGGAGGTGTCTGGATGGGCAAATTTAACTCTCATTTCCCACCAGGAAGAGGAATTAACCAAAGGCTCAGCGTGCCGTGCCGGAACCACACTAGGGCCTGAAGCAATCCTGCAGTGTTGAGGCCAGCTCACAAGAAAGCGGGTTGAAGAAAGGAGCTCAGGGGCACTGTAATTCACAAACCTGCAGAGTTATAAATGACAGCTATCGTCCAAAAATATATTGAAGTAAGGCTGACAAGAGGACTTGAAAGTGGGGCAGAATTGCAGGAAACCGATTTCAGGAGGTAGACTGGCATTGCATGTAAAGCATAGGAAAAGAGGCAGAACGTCCACAATGATGCACTTGGCCAAAGAGGGTGTATGCGTTTTTTCCTGAATATATTCAGGAAAAAACGCATACGCCCTTTTTGGCCAACCAAGCAAGCTTGCAAAGGAAATCTGCACTACAATGACGTCTCTCTGCCCCCCGGTCAAAAGGGCCATCTGAAAAAAGTGTAAAATCCAGAAAGGCAGGACAGGCCATGGAGAACTGGGAGCCTTGTTATACTGATGGGCGGGATGTAAACTGCCAACAGCCACTCGGGAGAAGTGTATGGTGTTTCCTGAAACATCTAAAAAACAAAGCAACAGAGCCTAGGGCACTTCCACTTATGGTACTATAGCCTTGGGAAATTAAAATCAAAAAGACACAGCCACCCCAAAGTTTGGGACGGCTCTGTTTACAAGAACCTCGTTTACGGTACAAGGTCAATATCGCAGAAAGTGAAAAATGGATAAAGAAGTTGTGGTACTTACGTACAATGCAATATCACTCAGCAATGAAATCTATGTCATCAGGCCCGTAGCAGCATAATGAGTGGATTCAGGTATGATGATTCTAACTGAAATAAGTCACACAGAAAAAGAAACATCATAAGATAACACTAGTACACGGAATGTAAACTTGGCTACACAGGAACTGGATTACAAAACAGAACAGGGTCTCAAATGTAGAAAACCAACTTATGCTTGCTTAAGGGGAAAGGTGAGTTGGGGTGCTGCATAAAACCAGAGATTGAAATGAGCACAGATAAAGTTCCTTAAGCCAAATATGGAATAGTCAAGAGCTACTCCTTGCTCAACGAAATGGACTCAACACCCCATATTAAACGTGTAAGAATGTATCTGACTAGTAAGTATCTGAAAACCTATGGATTGCTATGTCTCCGAAAGAGAATCAAGCGTGTGTACAGGGGCATAAACGCAGCAGTGATAGGATTGGAGAGGTTCGGTGAGCAAATGAAGACCCTTTGAAGTCATATTGCATGGTACCCATTCCACGGGTCTCTACTCTCCAGGTTTAAGGGATTCTTCCTTCAGCTAAAACATGCATGTGGAACCCAGAGTATGATCAACCATGTGATCGGGAGATGTGTTCAAATATGTCTCAGTTTTCGTCCCCTGGTACTCGGGTGCAACATTCCAGACGCTTTACTAACACTCTCCCCACTTGGAGAGTCAGTGCCTTTAACCTCCTGGTGGCCCAGTTTCCAATTTCTGCGGAAGATGAACAGGAATAGGGAGAACCAATGAGAGACTAGCTGGAGGTGTCTGGACGGGCAAATTGAACTCTCATTTCCCACCCGGAAGAGGAATTAACCAAAGGCTCAGCATGCCGTGCCAGTACCAGATTAGGGCCTGAAGCAATCCTGCGCTGGTGCGGCCAGCTCACAAGAAAGTGAGTTGAAGAAAGGAGCTCAGGGGTACTGTAATTCACAAACCTGCAGAGTTATAAATGACAGCTATCGTCCAAAAATATACTGAAGTAAGGCTGCCAAGGGGACTTGAAAGCGGGGCAGAATTGCAGGAAACCGATTTCAGGAGGTAGACTGGAATTGCATTTAAAGCATAGGAAAAGAGGCAGAATGTCCACAATGATGCACTTGGCCAAAAAGGGCGTATGCGTTTTTTCCTGAATATATTCAGGAAAAAACGCATACGCCCTTTTTGGCCAACCAAGCAAGCTTGCAAAGGAAATCTGCACTACAATGAAGTCTCACTTCCCCCCGGTCAAAAGGGCCATCTGAAAAAAGTGTAAAATCCAGAAAGGCAGGACAGGCCATGGAGAACTGGGAGCCTTGTTATGCTGATGGGCGGGATGTAAATTGCCAACAGCCATTCTGAAGAAGTGTATGGTGTTTCCTGAAACATCTAAAAAACAAACCAACAGAGCCTAGGGCACTTCCACTTATGGTCCTATAGCTTAGGGAAATTAAAATCAAAAAGACACAGCCACCCCAAACTTTGGGACAGCTCTGTTTACAAAAACCTCGTTTACGGTACAAGTTCAATATCACAGAAAGTGAAAAATGGATAAAGTAGTTGTGGTACTTACGTACAATGCAATATCACTCAGCAATGAAATCTATGTCATCAGGCCCGTAGCAGCATAATGAGTGGATTCAGGTATGATGATTCTAACTGAAATAAGTCACACAGAAAAAGAAACATCATAAGATATCACTAATACACGGAATGTAAACTTGGCTACACAGGAAATGAATTACAAAACAGAACAGGGTCTCAAATTTAGAAAACCAACTTATGCTTGCTTAAGGGGAAAGGTGAGTTGGGGTGCTGCATAAAACCAGAGATTGAAATGAGCACAGATAAAGTTCCTTAAGCCAAATATGGAATAGACAAGAGCTACTCCTTGCTCAACGAAATGGACTCAACACCGCATATTAAACGCCTAAGAATGTACCTGACTAGTAAGTATCTTAAAACCTATGGATTGCTATGTCTCCGAAAGAGAATCAAGCGTGTGTACAGGGGCATAAACGCAGCAGTGATAGGATTGGAGAGGTTCGGTGAGCAAATGAAGACCCTTTGAAGTCATATTGCATGGTACCCATTCCACGGGTCTCAACTCTCCAGGTTTAAGGGATTCTTCCTTCAGCTAAAACATGCATGTGGAACCCAGAGTATGATCAACCATGTGATCGGGAGACGTGTTCAAATATGTCTCAGTTTTCGTCCCCTGGTACTCGGGTGCAATATTCCAGACGCTTTACTAACACTCTCCCCACTTGGAGAGTCAGTGCCTTTAAACTCCTGCTTGGCCCAGTTTGCAATTTCTGCAGAAGATGAACAGGAATAGGGAGAACCAATGAGAGACTAGCTGGAGGTGTCTGGACGGGCAAATTGAACTCTCATTTCCCACCAGGAAGACGAATGAACCAAAGGCTCCGCGTGCCGTGCTGGAACTAGATTAGGGCCTGAAGAGATCCTGCAGTTTTGCGGCCAGCTCACAAGAAATCGAGTTGAAGAAAGGAGCTCAGGGACACTGTAATTCACAATCCTGCGGAGTTATAAATGACAGCTATCATCCAAAATTATACTGAAGTAAGGCTGCGAAGAGGACTTGAATGCGGGGCAGAATTGCTGGAAACCGATTTCAGAAGGTACACGGGAGTCGCTCTTAAAGCATAGGAAAAGAGACAGTACTTGGAAAATAATGGACTTGGCAAAAAAGGGCATATGTGTTTTATCCAGAGCTCTCATAACTGAGGAGAGGAGATTCCCAGCAGGCTTAACTGCCACCTGAGGGCTCACATTGCCAAGGCAACGTGAGCAAGCCAGGCAGGAGTTACCTCACAGCAGAGGTCCCACCTCCCAGAAGGGTGAGAAACCCAGCCAACATCAGACTCTCACCAGAGGGCCCACATCACCAAGGGGATGGGAACCAGGCAGGAGTGTCTTCACACCAGTGGGGCCACATCATCTAAAGGTGAGGTACTCAGCACATGTGTCCTCAAACCAGAGGACCCACATCACCAAGGGCCTCGGAGTGAGGCAGGCAGGAGTAGCCTCAAAACACTGGGCCCATAGAATAAAAAAGTGACGAATCCAGCAGTTGGAACCTCCCAGCAGGCGGCCCAGAGCACCGAGGCTATGGGATCCAGGCCACAGTGAACTCACAGAAGAGGGCCCATGTCATGAAACTGAGCAACCCAGCCATTGGGACCTCAGAGCAGGAGGCCCACATCCCCATGGGGATGGAAATCTGGTAGGAGTGTCCTCGCACCACTGAGAACGTATCAGAAAATTTTGGGAGACCAGCAGTTAGGGCCTGATGCCAGAGGACCCTCATCACCAAGGGAAGGAGGCTCCCAGTAGGCTCCAACTGCCACCAGAGGGCTGACGTCGCCAAGGTGATGTGTGCCAACCAGGCACGAATGACCTCACAGCAGAAGGCCCACCTCAGAGAAGTGTGACGAACCCAGTCAGGATCAGACTCGCACCAGAGGGCCCACATCACCAAATGGATTGGAACCAGGCAGGAGTGTCCTCACATGAGTAGGGCCACATCATCTAAAGGTGAGGAACCCAGAACATGCGGCTTCAAACCATAGGACACCCATCACCAAGGCGCTGGGAGTGAGGCAGGCAGGAGGAGCCTCATAACAGAGGGCCCAAAAATAAGAAAGGTGAGGAATCCAGCATTTGGAACCTCCCAGCAGGCGGCCCAGCGCTCAGAGGCTAGGGGATCCAGGCCGGAGTGAACTAACACCAGACAGCCCACATCATGAAACTGTGAGCAACCCAGACATTGGGACCTCAGAGCAGAAGGCCCACATCCCCATGGTGATGGGAACATGACAGGAGTGTCCTGGCATCACTGGGCTCACATCAGAAAACGTGGGGTGCTCAGAAGTTAGGGCCTGACGCTAGAGGGCACTCATCACTGAGAGGAGGAGGCTCCCAGCAGGCTCCAGCTGCCACCAGAGGGCCAACGTCGCCAAGGCGATGTGTGCCAGCCCGGCAGGAGTGACCTCACAGCAGAGGGCCCACCTCACAGAAGGGTGAGGAACACAGCCAGGATCAGACTCTCACCAGAGGGCCCACATCACCAAGGGGATGGGAACCAGGCAGGAGTGTCCCCACACCAGTGGGACAACATCATCGAAAGGTGAGGATCCCAGCACATGTAGCCTCAAACCAGAGGAATCACATCACCAAGGGGTTCGGAATGAGGCTGGCAGGACCGGCCTCACAACACAGGGTTCATAGAATATAAAAGTTGGGGAATCCAGCAGTTGGAACCTCCCAGCAAGTGGCCCAGAGCACCGAGGCTATGGGATCCAGGCCACAGTGAACTCACAGCAGAGGGCCCACATCATGAACCTGTGAGCAGCCCAGCCGTTGGGACCTCAGAACAGAAGGCCCACATCCCCATTGGGATGGGAACCTGGCAGGAGTGGCTTCGCACCACTTAGCACATATCAGAAAATGTTAGGAGCCCGGCAGTTAGGGCCTGACGCCAGGGGGCCCTCATAACTGAGGGGAGGAGACTCCCAGCAGGTTTCAACTGACAACAGAGGGCCCACGTCTACAAGGTGGCATGCGCCAGCCAGGCAGTAGTGACCTCACAGCAGAGGGCCTATCAAACAGAAGGGTGAGGAACTGAGGCAGGATGAGACTCTCACCAGAGGGCCCACAACACCAAGGGGATGGGAACCAGTCAGAACTGTCCTCCCACCAGTGGGGCCACATCATTGAAAGGTGAGGAACCCAGCACATGTGGCCTCATATCAGAGGACATACATCACAAAGGGGATGGGAGTGAGGCAGGTAGGAGTAGCCTAAAAACAGAGGGCCCAAAGAATAAAAAAGGTGAGGAATCCAGCATTTGGAACCTCCCAGCAGGCGGCCGAGAGCACAGAAGCTATGGGATGCAGGCAGGAGTGAACTAACACCAGAGAGCCCACATCATGAAACTGTGAGCAACCCAGGCGTTGGGACCTCAGAGCAGAAAGCCCACATCCCCATGGGGATGGGAACCTGACAGGAGTGTCCTGGCAACACTGGGCTCACATCAGAAAACGTGGGGAGCCCAGCAGTTAGGGCCTGATGCTAGAGGGCCGTCATCACCGAGGGGAGGAGGCTCCCAGCAGGTTCCATGTGCCAACAGAGGGCCCACGTCGCCAAGGTGATGTGTGCAAGTCAGGCAGGATTGACCTCACAGCAGAGGGCCTACCTCACAGAAGAGTGAGGAACCCAGCCAGGATAAGACTGTCACCAGAAGGCCCACATCACCAAGGGGATGGGAACCAGGCAGGAGTGTCCTCACACCAGTGGGGCCACATCATTGAAAGTTGCGGAACCCAGCACATGTGGCCTCAAACCAGAAGACCCACATCACGAAGGGGTTGCGAGTGAGGCAGGCAGGAGGAGCATCACAACACAGGACCCATAGAATACAAAAGTTGAGGAATCGCGCAGTTGGAACCTCCCAGCAGGCGGCCAAGAGCACAGAGGCTATGGGATCCAGGCCACAGTGAACTAACACCAGAGAGCCCACATCATGAAATTGTGATCAACCCAGCCGTTGGAACCTCAGAGCAGAAGGCCCATATCCCCATGGAGATGGGAACCTAAGAGGAGTGCCCGAGCATCACTGGGCTCACTAAGAAAAGTTGGGGAGCCCAGCAGTTAGGGCCTGACGTCAGAGGGCCCTCATCACAGAGGTGAGGAGGCTCCCAGCAGGGTCCAAGTGCCACCAGAGGGCTCATGTCAACAAGGCGAGGTGAGCAAGCCAGGCAAGAGTTACCTGATAGTAGAGGGCCCACCTCACAGATGGGTGAGGAACCCAGCCAGGATCAGACTCTCACCAGAGGGCCCACATCACAAAGGGGATGGGAACCAGTCAGGATTACCCTCACACCAGTGGGGCCTCATCATCTTAAGGTGAGGAACCCAGCACATGTGTCCTCAAACCAGAGGACCCACATCACCAAGGGCCTTGGAGTGAGGCAGGCAGGAGTAGCCTCACAACACAGGGCACATAATATAAAAAACGTGAGGATTCCAGCATTTAGACCTTCCAGCAAGCACCCAGAACACCAAGGCTATGGGATCCAGGCCACAGTGAACTCACAGCAGAGGGCCCACATCATAAAACTGTGAGCAACCCAGGCATTGGGACCTCAGCACATAAGGCCCACATCCCCATGGGAATGGGAACCTGGCTGGAGTGTCCTCGCACCACTGGGCACACATCAGAAAATGTGGGGAGCCCACCATTTAGGGCCTGACACCAGAGAGCCGTCATCACCGAGAGGAGGAGGCACCCTGCACGCTCCAACTGCCACCAGAGGGCTCACGTCTCCAAGGTGACGTGTGCCAGCCAGGCAGGAGTGACCTCACAGCAGAGGGCCCACCTCACAGAACGTTGAGGAACCCAGCCAGGATTAGACTCTCGCCAGAGGGCCCACCTCACCAAGGGGATGGGAACCAGGCAGGAGTGTCCTCACACGAGTGGGGCCACATCATCGAAAGGTGAGGAATGCAGCACATGTGGCCTCAAGCCATAGGACAGTCATCACCAAGGGGCTGGCAGTGAGGCAGGCAGGAGGAGCCTCACAACAGAGGGCACATAGAATAAAAAAGTTGAGGAATCCAGCAGTTGGAACCTCCCAGCAGGCGGCTCAGAGCACCGATGATAAGGGATCCTTGCCGGAGTGAACTCACAGCAGAGGGCCCACATCATGGTACTGTGAGCAAGCCAGCCGTTTTGACCTCAGAGCAGAAGGCCCATATCCCCATGGGGATGGGAACCTGGCAAGAGTGTCCTCACTCACTTGGCGCACATCAGAAAATGTGGGGAGCCCAGCAGTTATGGCCTAAGGCAAGAGGGCCCTCATCACCGAGGGGAGGAGGATCCCAGCACACTCCAACTGCCACCAGAGGGCCCACGTCGCCAAGGTGACGTGTGCCAGACAGGCATGATTGACCTCACAGCAGAGGTCCCACCTCACAGAAGGGTGAGGAACCCAGCCAGGATCAGACTCTCACCTGAGGGCCCACATCAGCAAGGGGATGGGAACCAGTCAGGACTGTCTTCCCTCCAGTGGGGCCACATCATCGAAAAGTGCGGAACCCAGCACATGTGGCCTCAAATCAGAGGACACATATCACAAAGGGAATGGGAGTGAGGCAGGCAGGAGTAGCCTAAAAACAGAGGGCCCAAAGAATAAGAAAGGGGAGGAATCCAGCAGTTGGAACCTCCCAGCAGGCGGCCGAGAGCACAGAAGCTATGGGATGCAGGCAGGAGTGAACTCACAGCAGAGAACCCACATCATGAACCTGTGAGCAACCCAGGCGTTGGGACCTCAGAGCAGAAGGCCCACATCCCAATGGGGATGTGAACCTGGCTGGAGTGTCCTCACACCACTGGGAGCACATCACAAAATGTGGGGAGCCCAGCAGTTAGGGCCTGACGCCAGAGGGCCCTCATCACCGAGGGGAGGAGGCTCCCAGCAGGCTCCAAGTGCCACCAGAGGGCTCATGTCCACAAGGCGAGGTGAGCAAGCCAGGCAGGAGTGACCTCACAACAGACGGCCCACCTCACAGATGGGTGAGGAACCCAGCCAGGATCAGACTCTCAACAGAGGGCCCACATCACCAAGGGGATGTGAACCAGGCAGGAGTCTCCTAAGACCATTGGTCCCACATCATCGAAAGGTGAGGAACCCAGCACATGTGGCCTCAAACCAGACGACACACATCACGAAAGGGCTGGGAGTGAGGCAGGCAGGAGGATCCTCACAACAGAGGGCCCAAAAAATTAAAAAAGTGAGGAATCCAGCAGTTGGAACCTCCCAGCAGGCGGCCAAGAGCACAGAGGCTATGGGATCCAGGCCTCTGTGAACTAACACCAGAGAGCCCACATCATGAAAATGTGAACAACCCGGCCGTTGGGACCTCAGAGCAGAAGGCCCACATCCCCATGGAGATGGGATCCTAAGAGGAGTGCCAAAGCATCACTGGGCTCACTAAGAAAAGTTGGTGAGCCCAGCAGTTAGGGCCTGACGCAAGAGGGCCCTCATCACCGGGGGGAGGAGATTCCCAGCACGCTCCAACTGCCACCACACGGCTGATTTCACCAAGGCAATGTGTGCCAGCCATGCAGGAGTGACCTATCAGCAGAGGGTCTCCCTCACAGAAGGGTGAGGAACACAGCCAGGAACAGACTCTCACCAGGGGGTCCACATAACCACGTGGATAGGAACCAGGCAGGAGTGTCCTCACACTAGTGGGGCCACATTATCGAAAGGTGAGGAACCCAGCAAAGGTGGCCACAAACCAGAGGACCCACATCACCAAGGGGTTGAGAGTGAGGTAGGTGTCTGGACGGGCATTTTTAACACTCATTTCCCACCAGGAAGAGGAATTAACCAAAGGCTCAGCATGCCCTGCCAGAAGCAGATTAGGGCCTGAAGCAGTCTTCCGGGTTTGCGGCCAGCTCACAAGAAAGCGAGTTGAAGAAAGGAGCTCAGGGGCCCTGTAATTCACAAACGTGCAGAGTTGTAAATGACAGATAACGTCCAAAAATATATTGAAGTAAGGCTGCGAAGAGGACTTCAAAGCGGGGCAGAATTTCAGGAAACCGATTTCAGGAGGTAGACTGGATTTGCATTTAAAGCATAGGAAAAGAGGCAGAACATCGACAATGATGCACTTGGCAAAAAAGGACGTATGAGTTTCTTCCTGAATATATTCAGGAAAAAACGCATACGCCCGTTTTGGCAAACCAAGCAAGCTTGCAATGGAAATCCGAACTACTATGAAGTGTCACTTCCCCCCCCCCCCCGCCGGTCTAAAGGGCCATCTGAAAAAAGTGTAAAATCCAGAAAGGCAAGACAGGCCATGGGGAAAAAGGAGCCTTGTTATGCTGATGGGCAGGATGTAAATTGCCAACAGCCACTCTGGAGAAGTGTATGGTGTTTCCTGATACATCTGAAAAACAAAGCAACAGAGTCTAGGGTATTTCCACTTATGGTCCTATAGCTTAGGGAAATTAAAATCAAAAACACAGCCACCCCAAAATTTGGGACGGATCTGTTTACAGGAACCTCTTCTACAATACACGTTAAATATCCCAGAGAACAAATAATTGATAAAGAAGTTGCGGTACTTACGTACAACAGAATACCACTCAGCAATGAAATCTGTGTCACCAGGCCTGTACCAGCATAATGAGCGGATTGAGGCACGATGATTCTAAGTGAAATAAGTCACACAGAAAAAGAAACATCATAAGGTATCACTAATGCACGGAATGTAAACTTGGCTACACATGAACTGAATTACAAAACAGAACAGGGTCTCAAGTTTAGAAAACCAACTTATGCTTGCTTAAGGGGAAAGGTGAGTTGGGGTGCTGCATAAAACCAGAGATTGAAATGAGGACAGATAAAGTTCCTTAAGCCTAATATGTAACAGACAAGAGCTACTCCTTGCTCAACGAAATGGACTCAACACCCCATATTAAACGCCTAAGAATGTACCTGACTAGTAAGTATCTGAAAACCTATGGATTGCTATGTCTCCGAAAGAGAATCAAGCGTGTGTACAGGGGCATAAACGTAGCAGTGATAGGATTGGAGAGGTTCGGTGAGCAAATGAAGACCCTTTGAAGTCATATTGCATGGTACCCATTCCACGGGTCTCAACTCTCCAGGTTTAAGGGATTCTTCCTTCAGCTAAAACATGCATGTGGAACCCAGAGTATGATCAACCGTGTGATCGGGAGACGTGTTCAAATATGTCTCAGTTTTCGTCCCCTGGTACTCAGGTGCAACATTCCAGACGCTTTACTAACACTCTCCCCACTTGGAGAGTCAGTGCCTTTAACCTCCTGTTTGGCCCAGTTTGCAATTTCTGCGGAAGATGAACAGGAATAGGGAGAACCAATGAGAGACTAGCTGGAGGTGTCTGGACGGGCAAATTGAACTCTCATTTCCCACCAGGAAGAGGAATTAACCAAAGGCTCAGCGTGCCGTGCCGGAAGCAGATTAGGGCCTGAAGTAATCCGGTGGTGTTGCGGCCAGCTCACAAGAAAGCGATTTGAAGAAAGGAGCTCAGGGGCACTGTAATTCACAAACCTGCAGACTTATAAATGACAGCTATCGTCCAAAAATATACTGAAGTAAGGCTGCCAAGAGGACTTGAAAGCGGGGCAGAATTGCAGGAAACCAATTTCAGGAGGTAGACTGGAATTGCATTTAAAGCATAGGAAAAGAGGCAGAACGTCCACAATGATGCACTTGGCCAAAAAGGGCGTATGCGTTTTTTCCTGAATATATTCAGGAAAAAACGCATACGCACTTTTTGGCCAACCAAGCAAGCTTGCAAAGGAAATCTGCACTACAATGACGTCTCTCTGCCCCCCGGTCAAAAGGGCCATCTGAAAAAAGTGTAAAATCCAGAAAGGCAGGACAGGCCATGGAGAACTGGGAGCCTTGTTATGCTGATGGGCGGGATGTAAACTGCCAACAGCCACTCGGGAGAAGTGTATGGTGTTTCCTGAAACATCTAAAAAACAAAGCAACAGAGCCTAGGGCACTTCCACTTATGATCCTATAGCCTTGGGAAATTAAAATCAAAAAGACACAGCCACCCCAAAGTTTGGGACGGCTCTGTTTACAAGAACCTCGTTTACGGTACAAGGTCAATATCGCAGAAAGTGAAAAATGGATAAAGAAGTTGTGGTACTTACGTACAATGCAATATCACTCAGCAATGAAATCTATGTCATCAGGCCCGTAGCAGCATAATGAGTGGATTCAGGTATGATGATTCTAACTGAAATAAGTCACACAGAAAAAGAAACATCATAAGATAACACTAGTACATGGAATGTAAACTTGGCTACACAGGAACTGGATTACAAAACAGAACAGGGTCTCAAATGTAGAAAACCAACTTATGCTTGCTTAAGGGGAAAGGTGAGTTGGGGTGCTGCATAAAACCAGAGATTGAAATGAGCACAGATAAAGTTCCTTAAGCCAAATATGGAATAGACAAGAGCTACTCCTTGCTCAACGAAATGGACTCAACACCCCATATTAAACGCCTAAGCATGTACCTGAGTAGTAAGTATCTTAAAACCTATGGATTGCTATGTCTCCGAAAGAGAATCAAGCGTGTGTACAGGGGCATAAACGCAGCAGTGATAGGATTGGAGAGGTTCGGTGAGCAAATGAAGACCCTTTGAAGTCGTATTGCATGGTACCCATTCCACGGATCTCAACTCTCCAGGTTTAAGGGATTCTTCCTTCAGCTAAAACATGCATGTGGAACCCAGAGTATGATCAACCGTGTGATCAGGAGACGTGTCAAATATGTCTCAGTTTTTGTTCCCTGGTACTCGGGTGCAACATTCCAGACGCTTTGCTAACACTCTCCCGTCTTGGAGAGTCAGTGCCTTTAACCTCCTGTTTGGCCCAGTTTGCAATTTCTGCGGAAGATGAACAGGAATAGTGAGGACCAATGAGAGACTAGCTGGAGGTGTCTGGATGGGCAAATTTAACTCTCATTTCCCACCAGGAAGAGGAATTAACCAAAGGCTCAACTTGCCATGCCGGAACCACACTAGGGCCTGAAGCAATCCTGCGGTGTTGCGGCCAGCTCACAAGAAAGCGTGTTGAAGAAAGGAGCTCAGGGGCACTGTCATTCACAAACCTGCAGAGTTATAAATGACAGCTATCGTCCAAAAATACATTGAAGTAAGGCTGCCAAGAGGACTTGAAAGCGGGGCAGAATAGCAGGCAACCGATTTCAGGAGGTAGACTGGAATTGCATGTAAAGCATAGGAAAAGAGGCAGAACGTCCACAATGATGCACTTGGCCAAAAAGGGCGTATGCGTTTTTTCCTGAATATATTCAGGAAAAAACGCATACGCCCTTTTTGGCCAACCAAGCAAGCTTGCAAAGGAAATCTGCACTACAATGACGTCTCTCTGCCCCCCGGTCAAAAGGGCCATCTGAAAAAAGTGTAAAATCCAGAAAGGCAGGACAGGCCATGGAGAACTGGGAGCCTTGTTATGCTGATGGGCGGGATGTAAATTGCCAACAGCCACTCTGGAGAAGTGTATGGTGTTCCCTGAAACATCTAAAAAACAAAGCAACAGAGCCTAGGGCACTTCCACTTATGGTCCTATAGCTTAGGGAAATTAAAATCAAAAAGACACAGCCACCCCAAAGTTTGGGACGCCTCTGTTTACAAGAACCTCGTTTACGGTACAAGTTCAATATCACAGAAAGCGAAAAATGGAAAAGAAGTTGTGGTACTTACGTACAATGCAATATCACTCAGCAATGACATCTATGTCATCAGGCCCGTAGCAGCATAATGAGTGGATTTAGGTATGATGATTCTAACTGAAATAAGTCACACAGAAAAAGAAACATCATAAGATATCACTAATACACGGAATGTAAACTTGGCTACAGAGGAACTGAATTACAAAACAGAACAGGGTCTCAAATTTAGAAAACCAACTTATGCTTGCTTAAGGGGAAAGGTGAGTTGGGGTGCTGCATAAAACCAGAGATTGAAATCAGCACAGATAAAGTTCCTTAAGCCTAATATGTAACAGACAAGAGCTACTCCTTGCTCAACGAAGTGGACTCAACACACCATATTAAACGCCTAAGAATATACCTGACTAGTAAGAATCTTAAAACCTATGGATTTATATGTCTCCGAAAGAGAATCAAGCGTGTGTACAGCGGCATAAACGCAGCAGTGATAGGATTGGTGAGGTTCGGTGAGCAAATGCAGACCCTTTGAAGTTATATTGCATGGTAACCATTCCATGGGTCTCAACTCTCCAGGTTTAAGGGATTCTTCCTTCAGCTAAAACATGCATGTGGAACCCAGAGTATGATCAACCGTGTGATCAGGAGACGTGTCAAATATGTCTCAGTTTTTGTTCCCTGGTACTCGGGTGCAACATTCCAGACGCTTTGCTAACACTCTCCCGTCTTGGAGAGTCAGTGCCTTTAACCTCCTGTTTGGCCCAGTTTGCAATTTCTGCGGAAGATGAACAGGAATAGTGAGGACCAATGAGAGACTAGCTGGAGGTGTCTGGATGGGCAAATTTAACTCTCATTTCCCACCAGGAAGAGGAATTAACCAAAGGCTCAACTTGCCATGCCGGAACCACACTAAGGCCTGAAGCAATCCTGCGGTGTTGCGGCCAGCTCACAAGAAAGCGTGTTGAAGAAAGGAGCTCAGGGGCACTGTCATTCACAAACCTGCAGAGTTATAAATGACAGCTATCGTCCAAAAATACATTGAAGTAAGGCTGCCAAGAGGACTTGAAAGCGGGGCAGAATAGCAGGCAACCGATTTCAGGAGGTAGACTGGAATTGCATGTAAAGCATAGGAAAAGAGGCAGAACGTCCACAATGATGCACTTGGCCAAAAAGGGCGTATGCGTTTTTTCCTGAATATATTCAGGAAAAAACGCATACGCCCTTTTTGGCCAACCAAGCAAGCTTGCAAAGGAAATCTGCACTACAATGAAGTCTCTCTGCCCCCCGGTCAAAAGGGCCATCTGAAAAAAGTGTAAAATCCAGAAAGGCAGGACAGGCCATGGAGAACTGGGAGCCTTGTTATGCTGATGGGCGGGATGTAAATTGCCAACAGCCACTCTGGAGAAGTGTATGGTGTTCCCTGAAACATCTAAAAAACAAAGCAACAGAGCCTAGGGCACTTCCACTTATGGTCCTATAGCTTAGGGAAATTAAAATCAAAAAGACACAGCCACCCCAAAGTTTGGGACGCCTCTGTTTACAAGAACCTCGTTTACGGTACAAGTTCAATATCACAGAAAGCGAAAGATGGAAAAGAAGTTGTGGTACTTACGTACAATGCAATATCACTCAGCAATGACATCTATGTCATCAGGCCCGTAGCAGCATAATGAGTGGATTCAGGTATGATGATTCTAACTGAAATAAGTCACACAGAAAAAGAAACATCATAAGATATCACTAATACACGGAATGTAAACTTGGCTACAGAGGAACTGAATTACAAAACAGAACAGGGTCTCAAATTTAGAAAACCAACTTATGCTTGCTTAAGGGGAAAGGTGAGTTGGGGTGCTGCATAAAACCAGAGATTGAAATCAGCACAGATAAAGTTCCTTAAGCCTAATATGTAACAGACAAGAGCTACTCCTTGCTCAACGAAGTGGACTCAACACACCATATTAAACGCCTAAGAATATACCTGACTAGTAAGAATCTTAAAACCTATGGATTTATATGTCTCCGAAAGAGAATCAAGCGTGTGTACAGCGGCATAAACGCAGCAGTGATAGGATTGGTGAGGTTCGGTGAGCAAATGCAGACCCTTTGAAGTTATATTCCATGGTAACCATTCCACGGGTCTCAACTCTCCAGGTTTAAGGGATTCTTCCTTCAGCTAAAACATGCATGTGGAACCCAGAGTATGATCAACCGTGTGATCAGGAGACGTGTCAAATATGTCTCAGTTTTTGTTCCCTGGTACTCGGGTGCAACATTCCAGACGCTTTGCTAACACTCTCCCGTCTTGGAGAGTCAGTGCCTTTAACCTCCTGTTTGGCCCAGTTTGCAATTTCTGCGGAAGATGAACAGGAATAGTGAGGACCAATGAGAGACTAGCTGGAGGTGTCTGGATGGGCAAATTTAACTCTCATTTCCCACCAGGAAGAGGAATTAACCAAAGGCTCAACTTGCCATGCCGGAACCACACTAGGGCCTGAAGCAATCCTGCGGTGTTGCGGCCAGCTCACAAGAAAGCGTGTTGAAGAAAGGCGCTCAGGGGCACTGTCATTCACAAACCTGCAGAGTTATAAATGACAGCTATCGTCCAAAAATATACTGAAGTAAGGCTGCCAAGAGGACTTGAAAGCGGGGCAGAATAGCAGGCAACCGATTTCAGGAGGTAGACTGGAATTGCATGTAAAGCATAGGAAAAGAGGCAGAACGTCCACAATGATGCACTTGGCCAAAAAGGGATTCTTCCTTCAGCTAAAACATGCATGTGGAACCCAGAGTATGATCAACCATGTGATCGGGGGACGTGTTCAAATATGTCTCAGTTTTCGTCCCCTGGTACTCGGGTGCAATATTCCAGACGCTTTACTAACACTCTCCCCACTTGGAGAGTCAGTGCCTTTAAACTCCTGCTTGGCCCAGTTTGCAATTTCTGCAGAAGATGAACAGGAATAGGGAGAACCAATGAGAGACTAGCTGGAGGTGTCTGGACGGGCAAATTGAACTCTCATTTCCCACCAGGAAGACGAATGAACCAAAGGCTCCGCGTGCCGTGCTGGAACTAGATTAGGGCCTGAAGAGATCCTGCAGTTTTGCGGCCAGCTCACAAGAAATCGAGTTGAAGAAAGGAGCTCAGGGACACTGTAATTCACAATCCTGCGGAGTTATAAATGACAGCTATCATCCAAAATTATACTGAAGTAAGGCTGCGAAGAGGACTTGAATGCGGGGCAGAATTGCTGGAAACCGATTTCAGAAGGTACACGGGAGTCGCTCTTAAAGCATAGGAAAAGAGACAGTACTTGGAAAATAATGGACTTGGCAAAAAAGGGCATATGTGTTTTATCCAGAGCTCTCATAACTGAGGAGAGGAGATTCCCAGCAGGCTTAACTGCCACCTGAGGGCTCACATTGCCAAGGCAACGTGAGCAAGCCAGGCAGGAGTTACCTCACAGCAGAGGTCCCACCTCCCAGAAGGGTGAGAAACCCAGCCAACATCAGACTCTCACCAGAGGGCCCACATCACCAAGGGGATGGGAACCAGGCAGGAGTGTCTTCACACCAGTGGGGCCACATCATCTAAAGGTGAGGTACTCAGCACATGTGTCCTCAAACCAGAGGACCCACATCACCAAGGGCCTCGGAGTGAGGCAGGCAGGAGTAGCCTCAAAACACTGGGCCCATAGAATAAAAAAGTGACGAATCCAGCAGTTGGAACCTCCCAGCAGGCGGCCCAGAGCACCGAGGCTATGGGATCCAGGCCACAGTGAACTCACAGAAGAGGGCCCATGTCATGAAACTGAGCAACCCAGCCATTGGGACCTCAGAGCAGGAGGCCCACATCCCCATGGGGATGGAAATCTGGTAGGAGTGTCCTCGCACCACTGAGAACGTATCAGAAAATTTTGGGAGACCAGCAGTTAGGGCCTGATGCCAGAGGACCCTCATCACCAAGGGAAGGAGGCTCCCAGTAGGCTCCAACTGCCACCAGAGGGCTGACGTCGCCAAGGTGATGTGTGCCAACCAGGCACGAATGACCTCACAGCAGAAGGCCCACCTCAGAGAAGTGTGACGAACCCAGTCAGGATCAGACTCGCACCAGAGGGCCCACATCACCAAATGGATTGGAACCAGGCAGGAGTGTCCTCACATGAGTAGGGCCACATCATCTAAAGGTGAGGAACCCAGAACATGCGGCTTCAAACCATAGGACACCCATCACCAAGGCGCTGGGAGTGAGGCAGGCAGGAGGAGCCTCATAACAGAGGGCCCAAAAATAAGAAAGGTGAGGAATCCAGCATTTGGAACCTCCCAGCAGGCGGCCCAGCGCTCAGAGGCTAGGGGATCCAGGCCGGAGTGAACTAACACCAGACAGCCCACATCATGAAACTGTGAGCAACCCAGACATTGGGACCTCAGAGCAGAAGGCCCACATCCCCATGGTGATGGGAACATGACAGGAGTGTCCTGGCATCACTGGGCTCACATCAGAAAACGTGGGGTGCTCAGAAGTTAGGGCCTGACGCTAGAGGGCACTCATCACTGAGAGGAGGAGGCTCCCAGCAGGCTCCAGCTGCCACCAGAGGGCCAACGTCGCCAAGGCGATGTGTGCCAGCCCGGCAGGAGTGACCTCACAGCAGAGGGCCCACCTCACAGAAGGGTGAGGAACACAGCCAGGATCAGACTCTCACCAGAGGGCCCACATCACCAAGGGGATGGGAACCAGGCAGGAGTGTCCCCACACCAGTGGGACAACATCATCGAAAGGTGAGGATCCCAGCACATGTAGCCTCAAACCAGAGGAACCACATCACCAAGGGGTTCGGAATGAGGCTGGCAGGACCGGCCTCACAACACAGGGTTCATAGAATATAAAAGTTGGGGAATCCAGCAGTTGGAACCTCCCAGCAAGTGGCCCAGAGCACCGAGGCTATGGGATCCAGGCCACAGTGAACTCACAGCAGAGGGCCCACATCATGAACCTGTGAGCAGCCCAGCCGTTGGGACCTCAGAACAGAAGGCCCACATCCCCATTGGGATGGGAACCTGGCAGGAGTGGCTTCGCACCACTTAGCACATATCAGAAAATGTTAGGAGCCCGGCAGTTAGGGCCTGACGCCAGGGGGCCCTCATAACTGAGGGGAGGAGACTCCCAGCAGGTTTCAACTGACAACAGAGGGCCCACGTCTACAAGGTGGCATGCGCCAGCCAGGCAGTAGTGACCTCACAGCAGAGGGCCTATCAAACAGAAGGGTGAGGAACTGAGGCAGGATGAGACTCTCACCAGAGGGCCCACAACACCAAGGGGATGGGAACCAGTCAGGACTGTCCTCCCACCAGTGGGGCCACATCATTGAAAGGTGAGGAACCCAGCACATGTGGCCTCATATCAGAGGACATACATCACAAAGGGGATGGGAGTGAGGCAGGTAGGAGTAGCCTAAAAACAGAGGGCCCAAAGAATAAAAAAGGTGAGGAATCCAGCATTTGGAACCTCCCAGCAGGCGGCCGAGAGCACAGAAGCTATGGGATGCAGGCAGGAGTGAACTAACACCAGAGAGCCCACATCATGAAACTGTGAGCAACCCAGGCGTTGGGACCTCAGAGCAGAAAGCCCACATCCCCATGGGGATGGGAACCTGACAGGAGTGTCCTGGCAACACTGGGCTCACATCAGAAAACGTGGGGAGCCCAGCAGTTAGGGCCTGATGCTAGAGGGCCGTCATCACCGAGGGGAGGAGGCTCCCAGCAGGTTCCATGTGCCAACAGAGGGCCCACGTCGCCAAGGTGATGTGTGCAAGTCAGGCAGGATTGACCTCACAGCAGAGGGCCTACCTCACAGAAGAGTGAGGAACCCAGCCAGGATAAGACTGTCACCAGAAGGCCCACATCACCAAGGGGATGGGAACCAGGCAGGAGTGTCCTCACACCAGTGGGGCCACATCATTGAAAGTTGCGGAACCCAGCACATGTGGCCTCAAACCAGAAGACCCACATCACGAAGGGGTTGCGAGTGAGGCAGGCAGGAGGAGCATCACAACACAGGACCCATAGAATACAAAAGTTGAGGAATCGCGCAGTTGGAACCTCCCAGCAGGCGGCCAAGAGCACAGAGGCTATGGGATCCAGGCCACAGTGAACTAACACCAGAGAGCCCACATCATGAAATTGTGATCAACCCAGCCGTTGGAACCTCAGAGCAGAAGGCCCATATCCCCATGGAGATGGGAACCTAAGAGGAGTGCCCGAGCATCACTGGGCTCACTAAGAAAAGTTGGGGAGCCCAGCAGTTAGGGCCTGACGTCAGAGGGCCCTCATCACAGAGGTGAGGAGGCTCCCAGCAGGGTCCAAGTGCCACCAGAGGGCTCATGTCAACAAGGCGAGGTGAGCAAGCCAGGCAAGAGTTACCTGATAGTAGAGGGCCCACCTCACAGATGGGTGAGGAACCCAGCCAGGATCAGACTCTCACCAGAGGGCCCACATCACAAAGGGGATGGGAACCAGTCAGGATTACCCTCACACCAGTGGGGCCTCATCATCTTAAGGTGAGGAACCCAGCACATGTGTCCTCAAACCAGAGGACCCACATCACCAAGGGCCTTGGAGTGAGGCAGGCAGGAGTAGCCTCACAACACAGGGCACATAATATAAAAAACGTGAGGATTCCAGCATTTAGACCTTCCAGCAAGCACCCAGAACACCAAGGCTATGGGATCCAGGCCACAGTGAACTCACAGCAGAGGGCCCACATCATAAAACTGTGAGCAACCCAGGCATTGGGACCTCAGCACATAAGGCCCACATCCCCATGGGAATGGGAACCTGGCTGGAGTGTCCTCGCACCACTGGGCACACATCAGAAAATGTGGGGAGCCCACCATTTAGGGCCTGACGCCAGAGAGCCGTCATCACCGAGAGGAGGAGGCACCCTGCACGCTCCAACTGCCACCAGAGGGCTCACGTCTCCAAGGTGACGTGTGCCAGCCAGGCAGGAGTGACCTCACAGCAGAGGGCCCACCTCACAGAACGTTGAGGAACCCAGCCAGGATTAGACTCTCGCCAGAGGGCCCACCTCACCAAGGGGATGGGAACCAGGCAGGAGTGTCCTCACACGAGTGGGGCCACATCATCGAAAGGTGAGGAATGCAGCACATGTGGCCTCAAGCCATAGGACAGTCATCACCAAGGGGCTGGCAGTGAGGCAGGCAGGAGGAGCCTCACAACAGAGGGCACATAGAATAAAAAAGTTGAGGAATCCAGCAGTTGGAACCTCCCAGCAGGCGGCTCAGAGCACCGATGATAAGGGATCCTTGCCGGAGTGAACTCACAGCAGAGGGCCCACATCATGGTACTGTGAGCAAGCCAGCCGTTTTGACCTCAGAGCAGAAGGCCCATATCCCCATGGGGATGGGAACCTGGCAAGAGTGTCCTCACTCACTTGGCGCACATCAGAAAATGTGGGGAGCCCAGCAGTTATGGCCTAAGGCAAGAGGGCCCTCATCACCGAGGGGAGGAGGATCCCAGCACACTCCAACTGCCACCAGAGGGCCCACGTCGCCAAGGTGACGTGTGCCAGACAGGCATGATTGACCTCACAGCAGAGGTCCCACCTCACAGAAGGGTGAGGAACCCAGCCAGGATCAGACTCTCACCTGAGGGCCCACATCAGCAAGGGGATGGGAACCAGTCAGGACTGTCTTCCCTCCAGTGGGGCCACATCATCGAAAAGTGCGGAACCCAGCACATGTGGCCTCAAATCAGAGGACACATATCACAAAGGGAATGGGAGTGAGGCAGGCAGGAGTAGCCTAAAAACAGAGGGCCCAAAGAATAAGAAAGGGGAGGAATCCAGCAGTTGGAACCTCCCAGCAGGCGGCCGAGAGCACAGAAGCTATGGGATGCAGGCCACAGTGAACTCACAGCAGAGAACCCACATCATGAACCTGTGAGCAACCCAGGCGTTGGGACCTCAGAGCAGAAGGCCCACATCCCAATGGGGATGTGAACCTGGCTGGAGTGTCCTCACACCACTGGGAGCACATCACAAAATGTGGGGAGCCCAGCAGTTAGGGCCTGACGCCAGAGGGCCCTCATCACCGAGGGGAGGAGGCTCCCAGCAGGCTCCAAGTGCCACCAGAGGGCTCATGTCCACAAGGCGAGGTGAGCAAGCCAGGCAGGAGTGACCTCACAACAGACGGCCCACCTCACAGATGGGTGAGGAACCCAGCCAGGATCAGACTCTCAACAGAGGGCCCACATCACCAAGGGGATGTGAACCAGGCAGGAGTCTCCTAAGACCATTGGTCCCACATCATCGAAAGGTGAGGAACCCAGCACATGTGGCCTCAAACCAGACGACACACATCACGAAAGGGCTGGGAGTGAGGCAGGCAGGAGGATCCTCACAACAGAGGGCCCAAAAAATTAAAAAAGTGAGGAATCCAGCAGTTGGAACCTCCCAGCAGGCGGCCAAGAGCACAGAGGCTATGGGATCCAGGCCTCTGTGAACTAACACCAGAGAGCCCACATCATGAAAATGTGAACAACCCGGCCGTTGGGACCTCAGAGCAGAAGGCCCACATCCCCATGGAGATGGGATCCTAAGAGGAGTGCCAAAGCATCACTGGGCTCACTAAGAAAAGTTGGTGAGCCCAGCAGTTAGGGCCTGACGCAAGAGGGCCCTCATCACCGGGGGGAGGAGATTCCCAGCACGCTCCAACTGCCACCACACGGCTGATTTCACCAAGGCAATGTGTGCCAGCCATGCAGGAGTGACCTATCAGCAGAGGGTCTCCCTCACAGAAGGGTGAGGAACACAGCCAGGAACAGACTCTCACCAGGGGGTCCACATAACCACGTGGATAGGAACCAGGCAGGAGTGTCCTCACACTAGTGGGGCCACATTATCGAAAGGTGAGGAACCCAGCAAAGGTGGCCACAAACCAGAGGACCCACATCACCAAGGGGTTGAGAGTGAGGTAGGTGTCTGGACGGGCATTTTTAACACTCATTTCCCACCAGGAAGAGGAATTAACCAAAGGCTCAGCATGCCCTGCCAGAAGCAGATTAGGGCCTGAAGCAGTCTTCCGGGTTTGCGGCCAGCTCACAAGAAAGCGAGTTGAAGAAAGGAGCTCAGGGGCCCTGTAATTCACAAACGTGCAGAGTTGTAAATGACAGATAACGTCCAAAAATATATTGAAGTAAGGCTGCGAAGAGGACTTCAAAGCGGGGCAGAATTTCAGGAAACCGATTTCAGGAGGTAGACTGGATTTGCATTTAAAGCATAGGAAAAGAGGCAGAACATCGACAATGATGCACTTGGCAAAAAAGGACGTATGAGTTTCTTCCTGAATATATTCAGGAAAAAACGCATACGCCCGTTTTGGCAAACCAAGCAAGCTTGCAATGGAAATCCGAACTACTATGAAGTGTCACTTCCCCCCCCCCCCCGCCGGTCTAAAGGGCCATCTGAAAAAAGTGTAAAATCCAGAAAGGCAAGACAGGCCATGGGGAAAAAGGAGCCTTGTTATGCTGATGGGCAGGATGTAAATTGCCAACAGCCACTCTGGAGAAGTGTATGGTGTTTCCTGATACATCTGAAAAACAAAGCAACAGAGTCTAGGGTATTTCCACTTATGGTCCTATAGCTTAGGGAAATTAAAATCAAAAACACAGCCACCCCAAAATTTGGGACGGATCTGTTTACAGGAACCTCTTCTACAATACACGTTAAATATCCCAGAGAACAAATAATTGATAAAGAAGTTGCGGTACTTACGTACAACAGAATACCACTCAGCAATGAAATCTGTGTCACCAGGCCTGTACCAGCATAATGAGCGGATTGAGGCACGATGATTCTAAGTGAAATAAGTCACACAGAAAAAGAAACATCATAAGGTATCACTAATGCACGGAATGTAAACTTGGCTACACATGAACTGAATTACAAAACAGAACAGGGTCTCAAGTTTAGAAAACCAACTTATGCTTGCTTAAGGGGAAAGGTGAGTTGGGGTGCTGCATAAAACCAGAGATTGAAATGAGGACAGATAAAGTTCCTTAAGCCTAATATGTAACAGACAAGAGCTACTCCTTGCTCAACGAAATGGACTCAACACCCCATATTAAACGCCTAAGAATGTACCTGACTAGTAAGTATCTGAAAACCTATGGATTGCTATGTCTCCGAAAGAGAATCAAGCGTGTGTACAGGGGCATAAACGTAGCAGTGATAGGATTGGAGAGGTTCGGTGAGCAAATGAAGACCCTTTGAAGTCATATTGCATGGTACCCATTCCACGGGTCTCAACTCTCCAGGTTTAAGGGATTCTTCCTTCAGCTAAAACATGCATGTGGAACCCAGAGTATGATCAACCGTGTGATCGGGAGACGTGTTCAAATATGTCTCAGTTTTCGTCCCCTGGTACTCAGGTGCAACATTCCAGACGCTTTACTAACACTCTCCCCACTTGGAGAGTCAGTGCCTTTAACCTCCTGTTTGGCCCAGTTTGCAATTTCTGCGGAAGATGAACAGGAATAGGGAGAACCAATGAGAGACTAGCTGGAGGTGTCTGGACGGGCAAATTGAACTCTCATTTCCCACCAGGAAGAGGAATTAACCAAAGGCTCAGCGTGCCGTGCCGGAAGCAGATTAGGGCCTGAAGTAATCCGGTGGTGTTGCGGCCAGCTCACAAGAAAGCGATTTGAAGAAAGGAGCTCAGGGGCACTGTAATTCACAAACCTGCAGACTTATAAATGACAGCTATCGTCCAAAAATATACTGAAGTAAGGCTGCCAAGAGGACTTGAAAGCGGGGCAGAATTGCAGGAAACCAATTTCAGGAGGTAGACTGGAATTGCATTTAAAGCATAGGAAAAGAGGCAGAACGTCCACAATGATGCACTTGGCCAAAAAGGGCGTATGCGTTTTTTCCTGAATATATTCAGGAAAAAACGCATACGCACTTTTTGGCCAACCAAGCAAGCTTGCAAAGGAAATCTGCACTACAATGACGTCTCTCTGCCCCCCGGTCAAAAGGGCCATCTGAAAAAAGTGTAAAATCCAGAAAGGCAGGACAGGCCATGGAGAACTGGGAGCCTTGTTATGCTGATGGGCGGGATGTAAACTGCCAACAGCCACTCGGGAGAAGTGTATGGTGTTTCCTGAAACATCTAAAAAACAAAGCAACAGAGCCTAGGGCACTTCCACTTATGATCCTATAGCCTTGGGAAATTAAAATCAAAAAGACACAGCCACCCCAAAGTTTGGGACGGCTCTGTTTACAAGAACCTCGTTTACGGTACAAGGTCAATATCGCAGAAAGTGAAAAATGGATAAAGAAGTTGTGGTACTTACGTACAATGCAATATCACTCAGCAATGAAATCTATGTCATCAGGCCCGTAGCAGCATAATGAGTGGATTCAGGTATGATGATTCTAACTGAAATAAGTCACACAGAAAAAGAAACATCATAAGATAACACTAGTACATGGAATGTAAACTTGGCTACACAGGAACTGGATTACAAAACAGAACAGGGTCTCAAATGTAGAAAACCAACTTATGCTTGCTTAAGGGGAAAGGTGAGTTGGGGTGCTGCATAAAACCAGAGATTGAAATGAGCACAGATAAAGTTCCTTAAGCCAAATATGGAATAGACAAGAGCTACTCCTTGCTCAACGAAATGGACTCAACACCCCATATTAAACGCCTAAGCATGTACCTGAGTAGTAAGTATCTTAAAACCTATGGATTGCTATGTCTCCGAAAGAGAATCAAGCGTGTGTACAGGGGCATAAACGCAGCAGTGATAGGATTGGAGAGGTTCGGTGAGCAAATGAAGACCCTTTGAAGTCGTATTGCATGGTACCCATTCCACGGATCTCAACTCTCCAGGTTTAAGGGATTCTTCCTTCAGCTAAAACATGCATGTGGAACCCAGAGTATGATCAACCGTGTGATCAGGAGACGTGTCAAATATGTCTCAGTTTTTGTTCCCTGGTACTCGGGTGCAACATTCCAGACGCTTTGCTAACACTCTCCCGTCTTGGAGAGTCAGTGCCTTTAACCTCCTGTTTGGCCCAGTTTGCAATTTCTGCGGAAGATGAACAGGAATAGTGAGGACCAATGAGAGACTAGCTGGAGGTGTCTGGATGGGCAAATTTAACTCTCATTTCCCACCAGGAAGAGGAATTAACCAAAGGCTCAACTTGCCATGCCGGAACCACACTAGGGCCTGAAGCAATCCTGCGGTGTTGCGGCCAGCTCACAAGAAAGCGTGTTGAAGAAAGGAGCTCAGGGGCACTGTCATTCACAAACCTGCAGAGTTATAAATGACAGCTATCGTCCAAAAATACATTGAAGTAAGGCTGCCAAGAGGACTTGAAAGCGGGGCAGAATAGCAGGCAACCGATTTCAGGAGGTAGACTGGAATTGCATGTAAAGCATAGGAAAAGAGGCAGAACGTCCACAATGATGCACTTGGCCAAAAAGGGCGTATGCGTTTTTTCCTGAATATATTCAGGAAAAAACGCATACGCCCTTTTTGGCCAACCAAGCAAGCTTGCAAAGGAAATCTGCACTACAATGACGTCTCTCTGCCCCCCGGTCAAAAGGGCCATCTGAAAAAAGTGTAAAATCCAGAAAGGCAGGACAGGCCATGGAGAACTGGGAGCCTTGTTATGCTGATGGGCGGGATGTAAATTGCCAACAGCCACTCTGGAGAAGTGTATGGTGTTCCCTGAAACATCTAAAAAACAAAGCAACAGAGCCTAGGGCACTTCCACTTATGGTCCTATAGCTTAGGGAAATTAAAATCAAAAAGACACAGCCACCCCAAAGTTTGGGACGCCTCTGTTTACAAGAACCTCGTTTACGGTACAAGTTCAATATCACAGAAAGCGAAAAATGGAAAAGAAGTTGTGGTACTTACGTACAATGCAATATCACTCAGCAATGACATCTATGTCATCAGGCCCGTAGCAGCATAATGAGTGGATTTAGGTATGATGATTCTAACTGAAATAAGTCACACAGAAAAAGAAACATCATAAGATATCACTAATACACGGAATGTAAACTTGGCTACAGAGGAACTGAATTACAAAACAGAACAGGGTCTCAAATTTAGAAAACCAACTTATGCTTGCTTAAGGGGAAAGGTGAGTTGGGGTGCTGCATAAAACCAGAGATTGAAATCAGCACAGATAAAGTTCCTTAAGCCTAATATGTAACAGACAAGAGCTACTCCTTGCTCAACGAAGTGGACTCAACACACCATATTAAACGCCTAAGAATATACCTGACTAGTAAGAATCTTAAAACCTATGGATTTATATGTCTCCGAAAGAGAATCAAGCGTGTGTACAGCGGCATAAACGCAGCAGTGATAGGATTGGTGAGGTTCGGTGAGCAAATGCAGACCCTTTGAAGTTATATTGCATGGTAACCATTCCATGGGTCTCAACTCTCCAGGTTTAAGGGATTCTTCCTTCAGCTAAAACATGCATGTGGAACCCAGAGTATGATCAACCGTGTGATCAGGAGACGTGTCAAATATGTCTCAGTTTTTGTTCCCTGGTACTCGGGTGCAACATTCCAGACGCTTTGCTAACACTCTCCCGTCTTGGAGAGTCAGTGCCTTTAACCTCCTGTTTGGCCCAGTTTGCAATTTCTGCGGAAGATGAACAGGAATAGTGAGGACCAATGAGAGACTAGCTGGAGGTGTCTGGATGGGCAAATTTAACTCTCATTTCCCACCAGGAAGAGGAATTAACCAAAGGCTCAACTTGCCATGCCGGAACCACACTAAGGCCTGAAGCAATCCTGCGGTGTTGCGGCCAGCTCACAAGAAAGCGTGTTGAAGAAAGGAGCTCAGGGGCACTGTCATTCACAAACCTGCAGAGTTATAAATGACAGCTATCGTCCAAAAATACATTGAAGTAAGGCTGCCAAGAGGACTTGAAAGCGGGGCAGAATAGCAGGCAACCGATTTCAGGAGGTAGACTGGAATTGCATGTAAAGCATAGGAAAAGAGGCAGAACGTCCACAATGATGCACTTGGCCAAAAAGGGCGTATGCGTTTTTTCCTGAATATATTCAGGAAAAAACGCATACGCCCTTTTTGGCCAACCAAGCAAGCTTGCAAAGGAAATCTGCACTACAATGAAGTCTCTCTGCCCCCCGGTCAAAAGGGCCATCTGAAAAAAGTGTAAAATCCAGAAAGGCAGGACAGGCCATGGAGAACTGGGAGCCTTGTTATGCTGATGGGCGGGATGTAAATTGCCAACAGCCACTCTGGAGAAGTGTATGGTGTTCCCTGAAACATCTAAAAAACAAAGCAACAGAGCCTAGGGCACTTCCACTTATGGTCCTATAGCTTAGGGAAATTAAAATCAAAAAGACACAGCCACCCCAAAGTTTGGGACGCCTCTGTTTACAAGAACCTCGTTTACGGTACAAGTTCAATATCACAGAAAGCGAAAGATGGAAAAGAAGTTGTGGTACTTACGTACAATGCAATATCACTCAGCAATGACATCTATGTCATCAGGCCCGTAGCAGCATAATGAGTGGATTCAGGTATGATGATTCTAACTGAAATAAGTCACACAGAAAAAGAAACATCATAAGATATCACTAATACACGGAATGTAAACTTGGCTACAGAGGAACTGAATTACAAAACAGAACAGGGTCTCAAATTTAGAAAACCAACTTATGCTTGCTTAAGGGGAAAGGTGAGTTGGGGTGCTGCATAAAACCAGAGATTGAAATCAGCACAGATAAAGTTCCTTAAGCCTAATATGTAACAGACAAGAGCTACTCCTTGCTCAACGAAGTGGACTCAACACACCATATTAAACGCCTAAGAATATACCTGACTAGTAAGAATCTTAAAACCTATGGATTTATATGTCTCCGAAAGAGAATCAAGCGTGTGTACAGCGGCATAAACGCAGCAGTGATAGGATTGGTGAGGTTCGGTGAGCAAATGCAGACCCTTTGAAGTTATATTCCATGGTAACCATTCCACGGGTCTCAACTCTCCAGGTTTAAGGGATTCTTCCTTCAGCTAAAACATGCATGTGGAACCCAGAGTATGATCAACCGTGTGATCAGGAGACGTGTCAAATATGTCTCAGTTTTTGTTCCCTGGTACTCGGGTGCAACATTCCAGACGCTTTGCTAACACTCTCCCGTCTTGGAGAGTCAGTGCCTTTAACCTCCTGTTTGGCCCAGTTTGCAATTTCTGCGGAAGATGAACAGGAATAGTGAGGACCAATGAGAGACTAGCTGGAGGTGTCTGGATGGGCAAATTTAACTCTCATTTCCCACCAGGAAGAGGAATTAACCAAAGGCTCAACTTGCCATGCCGGAACCACACTAGGGCCTGAAGCAATCCTGCGGTGTTGCGGCCAGCTCACAAGAAAGCGTGTTGAAGAAAGGCGCTCAGGGGCACTGTCATTCACAAACCTGCAGAGTTATAAATGACAGCTATCGTCCAAAAATATACTGAAGTAAGGCTGCCAAGAGGACTTGAAAGCGGGGCAGAATAGCAGGCAACCGATTTCAGGAGGTAGACTGGAATTGCATGTAAAGCATAGGAAAAGAGGCAGAACGTCCACAATGATGCACTTGGCCAAAAAGGGATTCTTCCTTCAGCTAAAACATGCATGTGGAACCCAGAGTATGATCAACCATGTGATCGGGGGACGTGTTCAAATATGTCTCAGTTTTCGTCCCCTGGTACTCGGGTGCAATATTCCAGACGCTTTACTAACACTCTCCCCACTTGGAGAGTCAGTGCCTTTAAACTCCTGCTTGGCCCAGTTTGCAATTTCTGCAGAAGATGAACAGGAATAGGGAGAACCAATGAGAGACTAGCTGGAGGTGTCTGGACGGGCAAATTGAACTCTCATTTCCCACCAGGAAGACGAATGAACCAAAGGCTCCGCGTGCCGTGCTGGAACTAGATTAGGGCCTGAAGAGATCCTGCAGTTTTGCGGCCAGCTCACAAGAAATCGAGTTGAAGAAAGGAGCTCAGGGACACTGTAATTCACAATCCTGCGGAGTTATAAATGACAGCTATCATCCAAAATTATACTGAAGTAAGGCTGCGAAGAGGACTTGAATGCGGGGCAGAATTGCTGGAAACCGATTTCAGAAGGTACACGGGAGTCGCTCTTAAAGCATAGGAAAAGAGACAGTACTTGGAAAATAATGGACTTGGCAAAAAAGGGCATATGTGTTTTATCCAGAGCTCTCATAACTGAGGAGAGGAGATTCCCAGCAGGCTTAACTGCCACCTGAGGGCTCACATTGCCAAGGCAACGTGAGCAAGCCAGGCAGGAGTTACCTCACAGCAGAGGTCCCACCTCCCAGAAGGGTGAGAAACCCAGCCAACATCAGACTCTCACCAGAGGGCCCACATCACCAAGGGGATGGGAACCAGGCAGGAGTGTCTTCACACCAGTGGGGCCACATCATCTAAAGGTGAGGTACTCAGCACATGTGTCCTCAAACCAGAGGACCCACATCACCAAGGGCCTCGGAGTGAGGCAGGCAGGAGTAGCCTCAAAACACTGGGCCCATAGAATAAAAAAGTGACGAATCCAGCAGTTGGAACCTCCCAGCAGGCGGCCCAGAGCACCGAGGCTATGGGATCCAGGCCACAGTGAACTCACAGAAGAGGGCCCATGTCATGAAACTGAGCAACCCAGCCATTGGGACCTCAGAGCAGGAGGCCCACATCCCCATGGGGATGGAAATCTGGTAGGAGTGTCCTCGCACCACTGAGAACGTATCAGAAAATTTTGGGAGACCAGCAGTTAGGGCCTGATGCCAGAGGACCCTCATCACCAAGGGAAGGAGGCTCCCAGTAGGCTCCAACTGCCACCAGAGGGCTGACGTCGCCAAGGTGATGTGTGCCAACCAGGCACGAATGACCTCACAGCAGAAGGCCCACCTCAGAGAAGTGTGACGAACCCAGTCAGGATCAGACTCGCACCAGAGGGCCCACATCACCAAATGGATTGGAACCAGGCAGGAGTGTCCTCACATGAGTAGGGCCACATCATCTAAAGGTGAGGAACCCAGAACATGCGGCTTCAAACCATAGGACACCCATCACCAAGGCGCTGGGAGTGAGGCAGGCAGGAGGAGCCTCATAACAGAGGGCCCAAAAATAAGAAAGGTGAGGAATCCAGCATTTGGAACCTCCCAGCAGGCGGCCCAGCGCTCAGAGGCTAGGGGATCCAGGCCGGAGTGAACTAACACCAGACAGCCCACATCATGAAACTGTGAGCAACCCAGACATTGGGACCTCAGAGCAGAAGGCCCACATCCCCATGGTGATGGGAACATGACAGGAGTGTCCTGGCATCACTGGGCTCACATCAGAAAACGTGGGGTGCTCAGAAGTTAGGGCCTGACGCTAGAGGGCACTCATCACTGAGAGGAGGAGGCTCCCAGCAGGCTCCAGCTGCCACCAGAGGGCCAACGTCGCCAAGGCGATGTGTGCCAGCCCGGCAGGAGTGACCTCACAGCAGAGGGCCCACCTCACAGAAGGGTGAGGAACACAGCCAGGATCAGACTCTCACCAGAGGGCCCACATCACCAAGGGGATGGGAACCAGGCAGGAGTGTCCCCACACCAGTGGGACAACATCATCGAAAGGTGAGGATCCCAGCACATGTAGCCTCAAACCAGAGGAACCACATCACCAAGGGGTTCGGAATGAGGCTGGCAGGACCGGCCTCACAACACAGGGTTCATAGAATATAAAAGTTGGGGAATCCAGCAGTTGGAACCTCCCAGCAAGTGGCCCAGAGCACCGAGGCTATGGGATCCAGGCCACAGTGAACTCACAGCAGAGGGCCCACATCATGAACCTGTGAGCAGCCCAGCCGTTGGGACCTCAGAACAGAAGGCCCACATCCCCATTGGGATGGGAACCTGGCAGGAGTGGCTTCGCACCACTTAGCACATATCAGAAAATGTTAGGAGCCCGGCAGTTAGGGCCTGACGCCAGGGGGCCCTCATAACTGAGGGGAGGAGACTCCCAGCAGGTTTCAACTGACAACAGAGGGCCCACGTCTACAAGGTGGCATGCGCCAGCCAGGCAGTAGTGACCTCACAGCAGAGGGCCTATCAAACAGAAGGGTGAGGAACTGAGGCAGGATGAGACTCTCACCAGAGGGCCCACAACACCAAGGGGATGGGAACCAGTCAGGACTGTCCTCCCACCAGTGGGGCCACATCATTGAAAGGTGAGGAACCCAGCACATGTGGCCTCATATCAGAGGACATACATCACAAAGGGGATGGGAGTGAGGCAGGTAGGAGTAGCCTAAAAACAGAGGGCCCAAAGAATAAAAAAGGTGAGGAATCCAGCATTTGGAACCTCCCAGCAGGCGGCCGAGAGCACAGAAGCTATGGGATGCAGGCAGGAGTGAACTAACACCAGAGAGCCCACATCATGAAACTGTGAGCAACCCAGGCGTTGGGACCTCAGAGCAGAAAGCCCACATCCCCATGGGGATGGGAACCTGACAGGAGTGTCCTGGCAACACTGGGCTCACATCAGAAAACGTGGGGAGCCCAGCAGTTAGGGCCTGATGCTAGAGGGCCGTCATCACCGAGGGGAGGAGGCTCCCAGCAGGTTCCATGTGCCAACAGAGGGCCCACGTCGCCAAGGTGATGTGTGCAAGTCAGGCAGGATTGACCTCACAGCAGAGGGCCTACCTCACAGAAGAGTGAGGAACCCAGCCAGGATAAGACTGTCACCAGAAGGCCCACATCACCAAGGGGATGGGAACCAGGCAGGAGTGTCCTCACACCAGTGGGGCCACATCATTGAAAGTTGCGGAACCCAGCACATGTGGCCTCAAACCAGAAGACCCACATCACGAAGGGGTTGCGAGTGAGGCAGGCAGGAGGAGCATCACAACACAGGACCCATAGAATACAAAAGTTGAGGAATCGCGCAGTTGGAACCTCCCAGCAGGCGGCCAAGAGCACAGAGGCTATGGGATCCAGGCCACAGTGAACTAACACCAGAGAGCCCACATCATGAAATTGTGATCAACCCAGCCGTTGGAACCTCAGAGCAGAAGGCCCATATCCCCATGGAGATGGGAACCTAAGAGGAGTGCCCGAGCATCACTGGGCTCACTAAGAAAAGTTGGGGAGCCCAGCAGTTAGGGCCTGACGTCAGAGGGCCCTCATCACAGAGGTGAGGAGGCTCCCAGCAGGGTCCAAGTGCCACCAGAGGGCTCATGTCAACAAGGCGAGGTGAGCAAGCCAGGCAAGAGTTACCTGATAGTAGAGGGCCCACCTCACAGATGGGTGAGGAACCCAGCCAGGATCAGACTCTCACCAGAGGGCCCACATCACAAAGGGGATGGGAACCAGTCAGGATTACCCTCACACCAGTGGGGCCTCATCATCTTAAGGTGAGGAACCCAGCACATGTGTCCTCAAACCAGAGGACCCACATCACCAAGGGCCTTGGAGTGAGGCAGGCAGGAGTAGCCTCACAACACAGGGCACATAATATAAAAAACGTGAGGATTCCAGCATTTAGACCTTCCAGCAAGCACCCAGAACACCAAGGCTATGGGATCCAGGCCACAGTGAACTCACAGCAGAGGGCCCACATCATAAAACTGTGAGCAACCCAGGCATTGGGACCTCAGCACATAAGGCCCACATCCCCATGGGAATGGGAACCTGGCTGGAGTGTCCTCGCACCACTGGGCACACATCAGAAAATGTGGGGAGCCCACCATTTAGGGCCTGACGCCAGAGAGCCGTCATCACCGAGAGGAGGAGGCACCCTGCACGCTCCAACTGCCACCAGAGGGCTCACGTCTCCAAGGTGACGTGTGCCAGCCAGGCAGGAGTGACCTCACAGCAGAGGGCCCACCTCACAGAACGTTGAGGAACCCAGCCAGGATTAGACTCTCGCCAGAGGGCCCACCTCACCAAGGGGATGGGAACCAGGCAGGAGTGTCCTCACACGAGTGGGGCCACATCATCGAAAGGTGAGGAATGCAGCACATGTGGCCTCAAGCCATAGGACAGTCATCACCAAGGGGCTGGCAGTGAGGCAGGCAGGAGGAGCCTCACAACAGAGGGCACATAGAATAAAAAAGTTGAGGAATCCAGCAGTTGGAACCTCCCAGCAGGCGGCTCAGAGCACCGATGATAAGGGATCCTTGCCGGAGTGAACTCACAGCAGAGGGCCCACATCATGGTACTGTGAGCAAGCCAGCCGTTTTGACCTCAGAGCAGAAGGCCCATATCCCCATGGGGATGGGAACCTGGCAAGAGTGTCCTCACTCACTTGGCGCACATCAGAAAATGTGGGGAGCCCAGCAGTTATGGCCTAAGGCAAGAGGGCCCTCATCACCGAGGGGAGGAGGATCCCAGCACACTCCAACTGCCACCAGAGGGCCCACGTCGCCAAGGTGACGTGTGCCAGACAGGCATGATTGACCTCACAGCAGAGGTCCCACCTCACAGAAGGGTGAGGAACCCAGCCAGGATCAGACTCTCACCTGAGGGCCCACATCAGCAAGGGGATGGGAACCAGTCAGGACTGTCTTCCCTCCAGTGGGGCCACATCATCGAAAAGTGCGGAACCCAGCACATGTGGCCTCAAATCAGAGGACACATATCACAAAGGGAATGGGAGTGAGGCAGGCAGGAGTAGCCTAAAAACAGAGGGCCCAAAGAATAAGAAAGGGGAGGAATCCAGCAGTTGGAACCTCCCAGCAGGCGGCCGAGAGCACAGAAGCTATGGGATGCAGGCCACAGTGAACTCACAGCAGAGAACCCACATCATGAACCTGTGAGCAACCCAGGCGTTGGGACCTCAGAGCAGAAGGCCCACATCCCAATGGGGATGTGAACCTGGCTGGAGTGTCCTCACACCACTGGGAGCACATCACAAAATGTGGGGAGCCCAGCAGTTAGGGCCTGACGCCAGAGGGCCCTCATCACCGAGGGGAGGAGGCTCCCAGCAGGCTCCAAGTGCCACCAGAGGGCTCATGTCCACAAGGCGAGGTGAGCAAGCCAGGCAGGAGTGACCTCACAACAGACGGCCCACCTCACAGATGGGTGAGGAACCCAGCCAGGATCAGACTCTCAACAGAGGGCCCACATCACCAAGGGGATGTGAACCAGGCAGGAGTCTCCTAAGACCATTGGTCCCACATCATCGAAAGGTGAGGAACCCAGCACATGTGGCCTCAAACCAGACGACACACATCACGAAAGGGCTGGGAGTGAGGCAGGCAGGAGGATCCTCACAACAGAGGGCCCAAAAAATTAAAAAAGTGAGGAATCCAGCAGTTGGAACCTCCCAGCAGGCGGCCAAGAGCACAGAGGCTATGGGATCCAGGCCTCTGTGAACTAACACCAGAGAGCCCACATCATGAAAATGTGAACAACCCGGCCGTTGGGACCTCAGAGCAGAAGGCCCACATCCCCATGGAGATGGGATCCTAAGAGGAGTGCCAAAGCATCACTGGGCTCACTAAGAAAAGTTGGTGAGCCCAGCAGTTAGGGCCTGACGCAAGAGGGCCCTCATCACCGGGGGGAGGAGATTCCCAGCACGCTCCAACTGCCACCACACGGCTGATTTCACCAAGGCAATGTGTGCCAGCCATGCAGGAGTGACCTATCAGCAGAGGGTCTCCCTCACAGAAGGGTGAGGAACACAGCCAGGAACAGACTCTCACCAGGGGGTCCACATAACCACGTGGATAGGAACCAGGCAGGAGTGTCCTCACACTAGTGGGGCCACATTATCGAAAGGTGAGGAACCCAGCAAAGGTGGCCACAAACCAGAGGACCCACATCACCAAGGGGTTGAGAGTGAGGTAGGTGTCTGGACGGGCATTTTTAACACTCATTTCCCACCAGGAAGAGGAATTAACCAAAGGCTCAGCATGCCCTGCCAGAAGCAGATTAGGGCCTGAAGCAGTCTTCCGGGTTTGCGGCCAGCTCACAAGAAAGCGAGTTGAAGAAAGGAGCTCAGGGGCCCTGTAATTCACAAACGTGCAGAGTTGTAAATGACAGATAACGTCCAAAAATATATTGAAGTAAGGCTGCGAAGAGGACTTCAAAGCGGGGCAGAATTTCAGGAAACCGATTTCAGGAGGTAGACTGGATTTGCATTTAAAGCATAGGAAAAGAGGCAGAACATCGACAATGATGCACTTGGCAAAAAAGGACGTATGAGTTTCTTCCTGAATATATTCAGGAAAAAACGCATACGCCCGTTTTGGCAAACCAAGCAAGCTTGCAATGGAAATCCGAACTACTATGAAGTGTCACTTCCCCCCCCCCCCCGCCGGTCTAAAGGGCCATCTGAAAAAAGTGTAAAATCCAGAAAGGCAAGACAGGCCATGGGGAAAAAGGAGCCTTGTTATGCTGATGGGCAGGATGTAAATTGCCAACAGCCACTCTGGAGAAGTGTATGGTGTTTCCTGATACATCTGAAAAACAAAGCAACAGAGTCTAGGGTATTTCCACTTATGGTCCTATAGCTTAGGGAAATTAAAATCAAAAACACAGCCACCCCAAAATTTGGGACGGATCTGTTTACAGGAACCTCTTCTACAATACACGTTAAATATCCCAGAGAACAAATAATTGATAAAGAAGTTGCGGTACTTACGTACAACAGAATACCACTCAGCAATGAAATCTGTGTCACCAGGCCTGTACCAGCATAATGAGTGGATTGAGGCACGATGATTCTAAGTGAAATAAGTCACACAGAAAAAGAAACATCATAAGGTATCACTAATGCACGGAATGTAAACTTGGCTACACATGAACTGAATTACAAAACAGAACAGGGTCTCAAGTTTAGAAAACCAACTTATGCTTGCTTAAGGGGAAAGGTGAGTTGGGGTGCTGCATAAAACCAGAGATTGAAATGAGGACAGATAAAGTTCCTTAAGCCTAATATGTAACAGACAAGAGCTACTCCTTGCTCAACGAAATGGACTCAACACCCCATATTAAACGCCTAAGAATGTACCTGACTAGTAAGTATCTGAAAACCTATGGATTGCTATGTCTCCGAAAGAGAATCAAGCGTGTGTACAGGGGCATAAACGTAGCAGTGATAGGATTGGAGAGGTTCGGTGAGCAAATGAAGACCCTTTGAAGTCATATTGCATGGTACCCATTCCACGGGTCTCAACTCTCCAGGTTTAAGGGATTCTTCCTTCAGCTAAAACATGCATGTGGAACCCAGAGTATGATCAACCGTGTGATCGGGAGACGTGTTCAAATATGTCTCAGTTTTCGTCCCCTGGTACTCAGGTGCAACATTCCAGACGCTTTACTAACACTCTCCCCACTTGGAGAGTCAGTGCCTTTAACCTCCTGTTTGGCCCAGTTTGCAATTTCTGCGGAAGATGAACAGGAATAGGGAGAACCAATGAGAGACTAGCTGGAGGTGTCTGGACGGGCAAATTGAACTCTCATTTCCCACCAGGAAGAGGAATTAACCAAAGGCTCAGCGTGCCGTGCCGGAAGCAGATTAGGGCCTGAAGTAATCCGGTGGTGTTGCGGCCAGCTCACAAGAAAGCGATTTGAAGAAAGGAGCTCAGGGGCACTGTAATTCACAAACCTGCAGACTTATAAATGACAGCTATCGTCCAAAAATATACTGAAGTAAGGCTGCCAAGAGGACTTGAAAGCGGGGCAGAATTGCAGGAAACCAATTTCAGGAGGTAGACTGGAATTGCATTTAAAGCATAGGAAAAGAGGCAGAACGTCCACAATGATGCACTTGGCCAAAAAGGGCGTATGCGTTTTTTCCTGAATATATTCAGGAAAAAACGCATACGCCCTTTTTGGCCAACCAAGCAAGCTTGCAAAGGAAATCTGCACTACAATGACGTCTCTCTGCCCCCCGGTCAAAAGGGCCATCTGAAAAAAGTGTAAAATCCAGAAAGGCAGGACAGGCCATGGAGAACTGGGAGCCTTGTTATGCTGATGGGCGGGATGTAAACTGCCAACAGCCACTCGGGAGAAGTGTATGGTGTTTCCTGAAACATCTAAAAAACAAAGCAACAGAGCCTAGGGCACTTCCACTTATGATCCTATAGCCTTGGGAAATTAAAATCAAAAAGACACAGCCACCCCAAAGTTTGGGACGGCTCTGTTTACAAGAACCTCGTTTACGGTACAAGGTCAATATCGCAGAAAGTGAAAAATGGATAAAGAAGTTGTGGTACTTACGTACAATGCAATATCACTCAGCAATGAAATCTATGTCATCAGGCCCGTAGCAGCATAATGAGTGGATTCAGGTATGATGATTCTAACTGAAATAAGTCACACAGAAAAAGAAACATCATAAGATAACACTAGTACATGGAATGTAAACTTGGCTACACAGGAACTGGATTACAAAACAGAACAGGGTCTCAAATGTAGAAAACCAACTTATGCTTGCTTAAGGGGAAAGGTGAGTTGGGGTGCTGCATAAAACCAGAGATTGAAATGAGCACAGATAAAGTTCCTTAAGCCAAATATGGAATAGACAAGAGCTACTCCTTGCTCAACGAAATGGACTCAACACCCCATATTAAACGCCTAAGCATGTACCTGAGTAGTAAGTATCTTAAAACCTATGGATTGCTATGTCTCCGAAAGAGAATCAAGCGTGTGTACAGGGGCATAAACGCAGCAGTGATAGGATTGGAGAGGTTCGGTGAGCAAATGAAGACCCTTTGAAGTCGTATTGCATGGTACCCATTCCACGGATCTCAACTCTCCAGGTTTAAGGGATTCTTCCTTCAGCTAAAACATGCATGTGGAACCCAGAGTATGATCAACCGTGTGATCAGGAGACGTGTCAAATATGTCTCAGTTTTTGTTCCCTGGTACTCGGGTGCAACATTCCAGACGCTTTGCTAACACTCTCCCGTCTTGGAGAGTCAGTGCCTTTAACCTCCTGTTTGGCCCAGTTTGCAATTTCTGCGGAAGATGAACAGGAATAGTGAGGACCAATGAGAGACTAGCTGGAGGTGTCTGGATGGGCAAATTTAACTCTCATTTCCCACCAGGAAGAGGAATTAACCAAAGGCTCAACTTGCCATGCCGGAACCACACTAGGGCCTGAAGCAATCCTGCGGTGTTGCGGCCAGCTCACAAGAAAGCGTGTTGAAGAAAGGAGCTCAGGGGCACTGTCATTCACAAACCTGCAGAGTTATAAATGACAGCTATCGTCCAAAAATACATTGAAGTAAGGCTGCCAAGAGGACTTGAAAGCGGGGCAGAATAGCAGGCAACCGATTTCAGGAGGTAGACTGGAATTGCATGTAAAGCATAGGAAAAGAGGCAGAACGTCCACAATGATGCACTTGGCCAAAAAGGGCGTATGCGTTTTTTCCTGAATATATTCAGGAAAAAACGCATACGCCCTTTTTGGCCAACCAAGCAAGCTTGCAAAGGAAATCTGCACTACAATGACGTCTCTCTGCCCCCCGGTCAAAAGGGCCATCTGAAAAAAGTGTAAAATCCAGAAAGGCAGGACAGGCCATGGAGAACTGGGAGCCTTGTTATGCTGATGGGCGGGATGTAAATTGCCAACAGCCACTCTGGAGAAGTGTATGGTGTTCCCTGAAACATCTAAAAAACAAAGCAACAGAGCCTAGGGCACTTCCACTTATGGTCCTATAGCTTAGGGAAATTAAAATCAAAAAGACACAGCCACCCCAAAGTTTGGGACGCCTCTGTTTACAAGAACCTCGTTTACGGTACAAGTTCAATATCACAGAAAGCGAAAGATGGAAAAGAAGTTGTGGTACTTACGTACAATGCAATATCACTCAGCAATGACATCTATGTCATCAGGCCCGTAGCAGCATAATGAGTGGATTCAGGTATGATGATTCTAACTGAAATAAGTCACACAGAAAAAGAAACATCATAAGATATCACTAATACACGGAATGTAAACTTGGCTACAGAGGAACTGAATTACAAAACAGAACAGGGTCTCAAATTTAGAAAACCAACTTATGCTTGCTTAAGGGGAAAGGTGAGTTGGGGTGCTGCATAAAACCAGAGATTGAAATCAGCACAGATAAAGTTCCTTAAGCCTAATATGTAACAGACAAGAGCTACTCCTTGCTCAACGAAGTGGACTCAACACACCATATTAAACGCCTAAGAATATACCTGACTAGTAAGAATCTTAAAACCTATGGATTTATATGTCTCCGAAAGAGAATCAAGCGTGTGTACAGCGGCATAAACGCAGCAGTGATAGGATTGGTGAGGTTCGGTGAGCAAATGCAGACCCTTTGAAGTTATATTGCATGGTAACCATTCCATGGGTCTCAACTCTCCAGGTTTAAGGGATTCTTCCTTCAGCTAAAACATGCATGTGGAACCCAGAGTATGATCAACCGTGTGATCAGGAGACGTGTCAAATATGTCTCAGTTTTTGTTCCCTGGTACTCGGGTGCAACATTCCAGACGCTTTGCTAACACTCTCCCGTCTTGGAGAGTCAGTGCCTTTAACCTCCTGTTTGGCCCAGTTTGCAATTTCTGCGGAAGATGAACAGGAATAGTGAGGACCAATGAGAGACTAGCTGGAGGTGTCTGGATGGGCAAATTTAACTCTCATTTCCCACCAGGAAGAGGAATTAACCAAAGGCTCAACTTGCCATGCCGGAACCACACTAGGGCCTGAAGCAATCCTGCGGTGTTGCGGCCAGCTCACAAGAAAGCGTGTTGAAGAAAGGCGCTCAGGGGCACTGTCATTCACAAACCTGCAGAGTTATAAATGACAGCTATCGTCCAAAAATATACTGAAGTAAGGCTGCCAAGAGGACTTGAAAGCGGGGCAGAATAGCAGGCAACCGATTTCAGGAGGTAGACTGGAATTGCATGTAAAGCATAGGAAAAGAGGCAGAACGTCCACAATGATGCACTTGGCCAAAAAGGGCGTATGCGTTTTTTCCTGAATATATTCAGGAAAAAACGCATACGCCCTTTTTGGCCAACCAAGCAAGCTTGCAAAGGAAATCTGCACTACAATGAAGTCTCTCTGCCCCCCGGTCAAAAGGGCCATCTGAAAAAAGTGTAAAATCCAGAAAGGCAGGACAGGCCATGGAGAACTGGGAGACTTGTTATGCTGATGGGCGGGATGTAAATTGCCAACAGCCACTCTGGAGAAGTGTATGGTGTTTCCTGAAACATCTAAAAAACAAAGCAACAGAGCCTAGGGCACTTCCACTTATGGTCCTATAGCTTAGGGAAATTAAAATCAAAAAGACACAGCCACCCCAAAGTTTGGGACGCCTCTGTTTACAAGAACCTCGTTTACGGTACAAGTTCAATATCACAGAAAGCGAAAAATGGAAAAGAAGTTGTGGTACTTACGTACAATGCAATATCACTCAGCAATGACATCTATGTCATCAGGCCCGTAGCAGCATAATGAGTGGATTCAGGTATGATGATTCTAACTGAAATAAGTCACACAGAAAAAGAAACATCATAAGATATCACTAATACACGGAATGTAAACTTGGCTACAGAGGAACTGAATTACAAAACAGAACAGGGTCTCAAATTTAGAAAACCAACTTATGCTTGCTTAAGGGGAAAGGTGAGTTGGGGTGCTGCATAAAACCAGAGATTGAAATCAGCACAGATAAAGTTCCTTAAGCCTAATATGTAACACACAAGAGCTACTCCTTGCTCAACGAAATGGACTCAACACCCCATATTAAACGCCTAAGAATATACCTGACTAGTAAGAATCTTAAAACCTATGGATTGCTATGTCTCCGAAAGAGAATCAAGCGTGTGTACAGCGGCATAAACGCAGCAGTGATAGGATTGGAGAGGTTCGGTGAGCAAATGAAGACCCTTTGAAGTCATATTGCATGGTACCCATTCCACGGGTCTCAACTCTCCAGGTTTAAGGGATTCTTCCTTCAGCTAAAACATGCATGTGGAACCCAGAGTATGATCTACCATGTGATCGGGGGACGTGTTCAAATATGTCTCAGTTTTCGTCCCCTGGTACTCGGGTGCAATATTCCAGACGCTTTACTAACACTCTCCCCACTTGGAGAGTCAGTGCCTTTAAACTCCTGCTTGGCCCAGTTTGCAATTTCTGCAGAAGATGAACAGGAATAGGGAGAACCAATGAGAGACTAGCTGGAGGTGTCTGGACGGGCAAATTGAACTCTCATTTCCCACCAGGAAGACGAATGAACCAAAGGCTCCGCGTGCCGTGCTGGAACTAGATTAGGGCCTGAAGAGATCCTGCAGTTTTGCGGCCAGCTCACAAGAAATCGAGTTGAAGAAAGGAGCTCAGGGACACTGTAATTCACAATCCTGCGGAGTTATAAATGACAGCTATCATCCAAAATTATACTGAAGTAAGGCTGCGAAGAGGACTTGAATGCGGGGCAGAATTGCTGGAAACCGATTTCAGAAGGTACACGGGAGTCGCTCTTAAAGCATAGGAAAAGAGACAGTACTTGGAAAATAATGGACTTGGCAAAAAAGGGCATATGTGTTTTATCCAGAGCTCTCATAACTGAGGAGAGGAGATTCCCAGCAGGCTTAACTGCCACCTGAGGGCTCACATTGCCAAGGCAACGTGAGCAAGCCAGGCAGGAGTTACCTCACAGCAGAGGTCCCACCTCCCAGAAGGGTGAGAAACCCAGCCAACATCAGACTCTCACCAGAGGGCCCACATCACCAAGGGGATGGGAACCAGGCAGGAGTGTCTTCACACCAGTGGGGCCACATCATCTAAAGGTGAGGTACTCAGCACATGTGTCCTCAAACCAGAGGACCCACATCACCAAGGGCCTCGGAGTGAGGCAGGCAGGAGTAGCCTCAAAACACTGGGCCCATAGAATAAAAAAGTGACGAATCCAGCAGTTGGAACCTCCCAGCAGGCGGCCCAGAGCACCGAGGCTATGGGATCCAGGCCACAGTGAACTCACAGAAGAGGGCCCATGTCATGAAACTGAGCAACCCAGCCATTGGGACCTCAGAGCAGGAGGCCCACATCCCCATGGGGATGGAAATCTGGTAGGAGTGTCCTCGCACCACTGAGAACGTATCAGAAAATTTTGGGAGACCAGCAGTTAGGGCCTGATGCCAGAGGACCCTCATCACCAAGGGAAGGAGGCTCCCAGTAGGCTCCAACTGCCACCAGAGGGCTGACGTCGCCAAGGTGATGTGTGCCAACCAGGCACGAATGACCTCACAGCAGAAGGCCCACCTCAGAGAAGTGTGACGAACCCAGTCAGGATCAGACTCGCACCAGAGGGCCCACATCACCAAATGGATTGGAACCAGGCAGGAGTGTCCTCACATGAGTAGGGCCACATCATCTAAAGGTGAGGAACCCAGAACATGCGGCTTCAAACCATAGGACACCCATCACCAAGGCGCTGGGAGTGAGGCAGGCAGGAGGAGCCTCATAACAGAGGGCCCAAAAATAAGAAAGGTGAGGAATCCAGCATTTGGAACCTCCCAGCAGGCGGCCCAGCGCTCAGAGGCTAGGGGATCCAGGCCGGAGTGAACTAACACCAGACAGCCCACATCATGAAACTGTGAGCAACCCAGACATTGGGACCTCAGAGCAGAAGGCCCACATCCCCATGGTGATGGGAACATGACAGGAGTGTCCTGGCATCACTGGGCTCACATCAGAAAACGTGGGGTGCTCAGAAGTTAGGGCCTGACGCTAGAGGGCACTCATCACTGAGAGGAGGAGGCTCCCAGCAGGCTCCAGCTGCCACCAGAGGGCCAACGTCGCCAAGGCGATGTGTGCCAGCCCGGCAGGAGTGACCTCACAGCAGAGGGCCCACCTCACAGAAGGGTGAGGAACACAGCCAGGATCAGACTCTCACCAGAGGGCCCACATCACCAAGGGGATGGGAACCAGGCAGGAGTGTCCCCACACCAGTGGGACAACATCATCGAAAGGTGAGGATCCCAGCACATGTAGCCTCAAACCAGAGGAACCACATCACCAAGGGGTTCGGAATGAGGCTGGCAGGACCGGCCTCACAACACAGGGTCCATAGAATATAAAAGTTGGGGAATCCAGCAGTTGGAACCTCCCAGCAAGTGGCCCAGAGCACCGAGGCTATGGGATCCAGGCCACAGTGAACTCACAGCAGAGGGCCCACATCATGAACCTGTGAGCAGCCCAGCCGTTGGGACCTCAGAACAGAAGGCCCACATCCCCATTGGGATGGGAACCTGGCAGGAGTGGCTTCGCACCACTTAGCACATATCAGAAAATGTTAGGAGCCCGGCAGTTAGGGCCTGACGCCAGGGGGCCCTCATAACTGAGGGGAGGAGACTCCCAGCAGGTTTCAACTGACAACAGAGGGCCCACGTCTACAAGGTGGCATGCGCCAGCCAGGCAGTAGTGACCTCACAGCAGAGGGCCTATCAAACAGAAGGGTGAGGAACTGAGGCAGGATGAGACTCTCACCAGAGGGCCCACAACACCAAGGGGATGGGAACCAGTCAGGACTGTCCTCCCACCAGTGGGGCCACATCATTGAAAGGTGAGGAACCCAGCACATGTGGCCTCATATCAGAGGACATACATCACAAAGGGGATGGGAGTGAGGCAGGTAGGAGTAGCCTAAAAACAGAGGGCCCAAAGAATAAAAAAGGTGAGGAATCCAGCATTTGGAACCTCCCAGCAGGCGGCCGAGAGCACAGAAGCTATGGGATGCAGGCAGGAGTGAACTAACACCAGAGAGCCCACATCATGAAACTGTGAGCAACCCAGGCGTTGGGACCTCAGAGCAGAAAGCCCACATCCCCATGGGGATGGGAACCTGACAGGAGTGTCCTGGCAACACTGGGCTCACATCAGAAAACGTGGGGAGCCCAGCAGTTAGGGCCTGATGCTAGAGGGCCGTCATCACCGAGGGGAGGAGGCTCCCAGCAGGTTCCATGTGCCAACAGAGGGCCCACGTCGCCAAGGTGATGTGTGCAAGTCAGGCAGGATTGACCTCACAGCAGAGGGCCTACCTCACAGAAGAGTGAGGAACCCAGCCAGGATAAGACTGTCACCAGAAGGCCCACATCACCAAGGGGATGGGAACCAGGCAGGAGTGTCCTCACACCAGTGGGGCCACATCATTGAAAGTTGCGGAACCCAGCACATGTGGCCTCAAACCAGAAGACCCACATCACGAAGGGGTTGCGAGTGAGGCAGGCAGGAGGAGCATCACAACACAGGACCCATAGAATACAAAAGTTGAGGAATCGCGCAGTTGGAACCTCCCAGCAGGCGGCCAAGAGCACAGAGGCTATGGGATCCAGGCCACAGTGAACTAACACCAGAGAGCCCACATCATGAAATTGTGATCAACCCAGCCGTTGGAACCTCAGAGCAGAAGGCCCATATCCCCATGGAGATGGGAACCTAAGAGGAGTGCCCGAGCATCACTGGGCTCACTAAGAAAAGTTGGGGAGCCCAGCAGTTAGGGCCTGACGTCAGAGGGCCCTCATCACAGAGGTGAGGAGGCTCCCAGCAGGGTCCAAGTGCCACCAGAGGGCTCATGTCAACAAGGCGAGGTGAGCAAGCCAGGCAAGAGTTACCTGATAGTAGAGGGCCCACCTCACAGATGGGTGAGGAACCCAGCCAGGATCAGACTCTCACCAGAGGGCCCACATCACAAAGGGGATGGGAACCAGTCAGGATTACCCTCACACCAGTGGGGCCTCATCATCTTAAGGTGAGGAACCCAGCACATGTGTCCTCAAACCAGAGGACCCACATCACCAAGGGCCTTGGAGTGAGGCAGGCAGGAGTAGCCTCACAACACAGGGCACATAATATAAAAAACGTGAGGATTCCAGCATTTAGACCTTCCAGCAAGCACCCAGAACACCAAGGCTATGGGATCCAGGCCACAGTGAACTCACAGCAGAGGGCCCACATCATAAAACTGTGAGCAACTCAGGCATTGGGACCTCAGCACATAAGGCCCACATCCCCATGGGAATGGGAACCTGGCTGGAGTGTCCTCGCACCACTGGGCACACATCAGAAAATGTGGGGAGCCCACCATTTAGGGCCTGACGCCAGAGAGCCGTCATCACCGAGAGGAGGAGGCACCCTGCACGCTCCAACTGCCACCAGAGGGCTCACGTCTCCAAGGTGACGTGTGCCAGCCAGGCAGGAGTGACCTCACAGCAGAGGGCCCACCTCACAGAACGTTGAGGAACCCAGCCAGGATTAGACTCTCGCCAGAGGGCCCACCTCACCAAGGGGATGGGAACCAGGCAGGAGTGTCCTCACACGAGTGGGGCCACATCATCGAAAGGTGAGGAATGCAGCACATGTGGCCTCAAGCCATAGGACAGTCATCACCAAGGGGCTGGCAGTGAGGCAGGCAGGAGGAGCCTCACAACAGAGGGCACATAGAATAAAAAAGTTGAGGAATCCAGCAGTTGGAACCTCCCAGCAGGCGGCTCAGAGCACCGATGATAAGGGATCCTTGCCGGAGTGAACTCACAGCAGAGGGCCCACATCATGGTACTGTGAGCAAGCCAGCCGTTTTGACCTCAGAGCAGAAGGCCCATATCCCCATGGGGATGGGAACCTGGCAAGAGTGTCCTCACTCACTTGGCGCACATCAGAAAATGTGGGGAGCCCAGCAGTTATGGCCTAAGGCAAGAGGGCCCTCATCACCGAGGGGAGGAGGATCCCAGCACACTCCAACTGCCACCAGAGGGCCCACGTCGCCAAGGTGACGTGTGCCAGACAGGCATGATTGACCTCACAGCAGAGGTCCCACCTCACAGAAGGGTGAGGAACCCAGCCAGGATCAGACTCTCACCTGAGGGCCCACATCAGCAAGGGGATGGGAACCAGTCAGGACTGTCTTCCCTCCAGTGGGGCCACATCATCGAAAAGTGCGGAACCCAGCACATGTGGCCTCAAATCAGAGGACACATATCACAAAGGGAATGGGAGTGAGGCAGGCAGGAGTAGCCTAAAAACAGAGGGCCCAAAGAATAAGAAAGGGGAGGAATCCAGCAGTTGGAACCTCCCAGCAGGCGGCCGAGAGCACAGAAGCTATGGGATGCAGGCCACAGTGAACTCACAGCAGAGAACCCACATCATGAACCTGTGAGCAACCCAGGCGTTGGGACCTCAGAGCAGAAGGCCCACATCCCAATGGGGATGTGAACCTGGCTGGAGTGTCCTCACACCACTGGGAGCACATCACAAAATGTGGGGAGCCCAGCAGTTAGGGCCTGACGCCAGAGGGCCCTCATCACCGAGGGGAGGAGGCTCCCAGCAGGCTCCAAGTGCCACCAGAGGGCTCATGTCCACAAGGCGAGGTGAGCAAGCCAGGCAGGAGTGACCTCACAACAGACGGCCCACCTCACAGATGGGTGAGGAACCCAGCCAGGATCAGACTCTCAACAGAGGGCCCACATCACCAAGGGGATGTGAACCAGGCAGGAGTCTCCTAAGACCATTGGTCCCACATCATCGAAAGGTGAGGAACCCAGCACATGTGGCCTCAAACCAGACGACACACATCACGAAAGGGCTGGGAGTGAGGCAGGCAGGAGGATCCTCACAACAGAGGGCCCAAAAAATTAAAAAAGTGAGGAATCCAGCAGTTGGAACCTCCCAGCAGGCGGCCAAGAGCACAGAGGCTATGGGATCCAGGCCTCTGTGAACTAACACCAGAGAGCCCACATCATGAAAATGTGAACAACCCGGCCGTTGGGACCTCAGAGCAGAAGGCCCACATCCCCATGGAGATGGGATCCTAAGAGGAGTGCCAAAGCATCACTGGGCTCACTAAGAAAAGTTGGTGAGCCCAGCAGTTAGGGCCTGACGCAAGAGGGCCCTCATCACCGGGGGTAGGAGATTCCCAGCACGCTCCAACTGCCACCACACGGCTGATTTCACCAAGGCAATGTGTGCCAGCCATGCAGGAGTGACCTATCAGCAGAGGGTCTCCCTCACAGAAGGGTGAGGAACACAGCCAGGAACAGACTCTCACCAGGGGGTCCACATAACCACGTGGATAGGAACCAGGCAGGAGTGTCCTCACACTAGTGGGGCCACATTATCGAAAGGTGAGGAACCCAGCAAAGGTGGCCACAAACCAGAGGACCCACATCACCAAGGGGTTGAGAGTGAGGTAGGTGTCTGGACGGGCATTTTTAACACTCATTTCCCACCAGGAAGAGGAATTAACCAAAGGCTCAGCATGCCCTGCCAGAAGCAGATTAGGGCCTGAAGCAGTCTTCCGGGTTTGCGGCCAGCTCACAAGAAAGCGAGTTGAAGAAAGGAGCTCAGGGGCCCTGTAATTCACAAACGTGCAGAGTTGTAAATGACAGATAACGTCCAAAAATATATTGAAGTAAGGCTGCGAAGAGGACTTCAAAGCGGGGCAGAATTTCAGGAAACCGATTTCAGGAGGTAGACTGGATTTGCATTTAAAGCATAGGAAAAGAGGCAGAACATCGACAATGATGCACTTGGCAAAAAAGGACGTATGAGTTTCTTCCTGAATATATTCAGGAAAAAACGCATACGCCCGTTTTGGCAAACCAAGCAAGCTTGCAATGGAAATCCGAACTACTATGAAGTGTCACTTCCCCCCCCCCCCCCGCCGGTCTAAAGGGCCATCTGAAAAAAGTGTAAAATCCAGAAAGGCAAGACAGGCCATGGGGAAAAAGGAGCCTTGTTATGCTGATGGGCGGGATGTAAATTGCCAACAGCCACTCTGGAGAAGTGTATGGTGTTTCCTGATACATCTGAAAAACAAAGCAACAGAGTCTAGGGTATTTCCACTTATGGTCCTATAGCTTAGGGAAATTAAAATCAAAAACACAGCCACCCCAAAATTTGGGACGGATCTGTTTACAGGAACCTCTTCTACAATACACGTTAAATATCCCAGAGAACAAATAATTGATAAAGAAGTTGCGGTACTTACGTACAACAGAATACCACTCAGCAATGAAATCTGTGTCACCAGGCCTGTACCAGCATAATGAGTGGATTGAGGCACGATGATTCTAAGTGAAATAAGTCACACAGAAAAAGAAACATCATAAGGTATCACTAATGCACGGAATGTAAACTTGGCTACACATGAACTGAATTACAAAACAGAACAGGGTCTCAAGTTTAGAAAACCAACTTATGCTTGCTTAAGGGGAAAGGTGAGTTGGGGTGCTGCATAAAACCAGAGATTGAAATGAGGACAGATAAAGTTCCTTAAGCCTAATATGTAACAGACAAGAGCTACTCCTTGCTCAACGAAATGGACTCAACACCCCATATTAAACGCCTAAGAATGTACCTGACTAGTAAGTATCTGAAAACCTATGGATTGCTATGTCTCCGAAAGAGAATCAAGCGTGTGTACAGGGGCATAAACGCAGCAGTGATAGGATTGGAGAGGTTCGGTGAGCAAATGAAGACCCTTTGAAGTCATATTGCATGGTACCCATTCCACGGGTCTCAACTCTCCAGGTTTAAGGGATTCTTCCTTCAGCTAAAACATGCATGTGGAACCCAGAGTATGATCCACCGTGTGATCGGGAGACGTGTTCAAATATGTCTCAGTTTTCGTCCCCTGGTACTCGGGTGCAACATTCCAGACGCTTTACTAACACTCTCCCCACTTGGAGAGTCAGTGCCTTTAACCTCCTGTTTGGCCCAGTTTGCAATTTCTGCGGAAAATGAACAGGAATAGGGAGAACCAATGAGAGACTAGGTGGAGGTGTCTGGAGGGGCAAATTTAACTCTCATTTCCCACCAGGAAGAGGAATTAACCAAAGGCTCAGCGTGCCGTGCCGGAACCACACTAGGGCCTGAAGCAATCCTGCGGTGTTGCGGCCAGCTCACAAGAAAGTGGGTTGAAGAAAGGAGCTCAGGGGCACTGTCATTCACAAACCTGCAGAGTTATAAATGACAGCTATCGTCCAAAAATACATTGAAGTAAGGCTGCCAAGAGGACTTGAAAGCGGGGCAGAATAGCAGGCAACCGATTTCAGGAGGTAGACTGGAATTGCATGTAAAGCATAGGAAAAGAGGCAGAACGTCCACAATGATGCACTTGGCCAAAAAGGGCGTATGCGTTTTTTCCTGAATATATTCAGGAAAAAAACGCATACGCCCTTTTTGGCCAACCAAGCAAGCTTGCAAAGGAAATCTGCACTAAAATGAAGTCTCACTGCCCCCCCCACCCCCGTCAAAAGGGCCATCTGAAAAAAGTGTAAAATCCAGAAAGGCAGAACAGGCCATGGAGAACTGGGAGCCTTGTTATGCTGATGGGCGGGATGTAAATTGCCAACAGCCACTGGGGAGCAGTGTATGGTGTTTCCTGAAACATCTAAAAAACAAAGCAACAGAGCCTAGGGCACTTCCACTTATGGTCCTATAGCTTAGGGAAATTAAAATCAAAAAGACACAGCCACCCCAAAGTTTGGGACGGCTCTGTTTACAAGAACCTCGTTTACAGTACAAGTTCAATATCGCAGAAAGCGAAAAATGAATAAAGAAGTTGTGGTACTTACGTACAATGCAATATCACTCAGCAATGAAATCTATGTCATCAGGCCCGTAGCAGCATAATGAGTGGATTCAGGTACGATGATTCTAAGTGAAATAAGTCACACAGGAAAAGAAACATCATAAGATATCACTAATACACGGAATGTAAACTTGGCTACACAGGAACTGAATTACAAAACAGAACAGGGTCTCAAATGTAGAAAGCCAACTTATGCTTGCTTAAGGGGAAAGGTGAGTTGGGGTGCTGCATAAAACCAGAGATTGAAATTAGCACAGATACCGTTCCATAAGCCAAATATGTAATACACAAGAGCTACTCCTTGCTCAACGAAGTGGACTCAACACCCCATATTAAACACCTAAGAATATACCTGACTAGTAAGAATCTTAAAACCTATGGATTTATATGTCTCCGAAAGAGAATCAAGCGTGTGTACAGCGGCATAAACGCAGCAGTGATAGGATTGGTGAGGTTCGGTGAGCAAATGCAGACCCTTTGAAGTTATATTGCATGGTAACCATTCCATGGGTCTCAACTCTCCAGGTTTAAGGGATTCTTCCTTCAGCTAAAACATGCATGTGGAACCCAGAGTATGATCCACCGTGTGATCGGGAAACGTGTTCCAATATGTCTCAGTTTTCGTACCCTGGTACTCGGGTGCAACATTCCAGACGCTTTACTAACACTCTCCCCACTTGGAGAGTCAGAGCCTTTAACCTCCTGTTTGGCCCAGTTTGCAATTTCTGCGGAAGATGAACAGGAATAGGGAGAACCAATGAGAGACTAGCTGGAGGTGTCTGGACGGGCAAATTGAACTCTCATTTCCCACCAAGAAGAGGAATTAACCAAAGTCTTAGCGTGCCGTGCCAGAACAACACTGGGCCCTGAAGCAATCCTGTTGTGTTGCGGCCAGCTCACAAGAAAGCGAGTTGAAGAAAGGAGCTCAGGGACACTGTAATTCACAAACCTGCAGAGTTATAAATGACAGCTATCGTCCAAAAATATATTGAAGTAAGGCTGACAAGAGGACTTGAAAGTGGGGCAGAATTGCAGGAAACCGATTTCAGGAGGTAGACTGGAATTGCATGTAAAGCATAGGAAAAGAGGCAGAACGTCCACAATGATGCACTTGGCCAAAAAGGGCGTATGCGTTTTTTCCTGAATATATTCAGGAAAAAACGCATACGCCCTTTTTGGCCAACCAAGCAAGCTTGCAAAGGAAATCTGCACTACAATGACGTCTCTCTGCCCCCCGGTCAAAAGGGCCATCTGAAAAAAGTGTAAAATCCAGAAAGGCAGGACAGGCCATGGAGAACTGGGAGCCTTGTTATGCTGATGGGCGGGATGTAAACTGCCAACAGCCACTCGGGAGAAGTGTATGGTGTTTCCTGAAACATCTAAAAAACAAAGCAACAGAGCCTAGGGCATTTCCACTTATGGTCCTATAGCTTAGGGAAATTAAAATCAAAAAGACACAGCCACCCCAAAGTTTGGGCCGGCTCTGTTTACAAGAACCTCGTTTACGGTCCAAGTTCAATATCGCAGAAAGTGAAAAATGGATAAAGAATTTGTGGTACTTACGTACAATGCAATATCACTCAGCAATAAAATCTATGTCATCAGGCCCGTAGCAGCATAATGAGTGGATTCAGGTATGATGATTCTAACTGAAATAAGTCACACAGAAAAAGAAACATCATAAGATAACACTAGTACACGGAATGTAAACTTGGCTACACAGGAACTGGATTACAAAACAGAACAGGGTCTCAAATTTAGAAAACCAACTTATGCTTGCTTAAGGGGAAAGGTGAGTTGGGGTGCTGCATAAAACCAGAGATTGAAATGAGCACAGATAAAGTTCCTTAAGCCAAATATGGAATAGACAAGAGCTACTCCTTGCTCAACGAAATGGACTCAACACCCCATATTAAACGCCTAAGCATGTACCTGAGTAGTAAGTATCTTAAAACCTATGGATTGCTATGTCTCCGAAAGAGAATCAAGCGTGTGTACAGGGGCATAAACGCAGCAGTGATAGGATTGGAGAGGTTCGGTGAGCAAATGAAGACCCTTTGAAGTCGTATTGCATGGTACCCATTCCACGGATCTCAACTCTCCAGGTTTAAGGGATTCTTCCTTCAGCTAAAACATGCATGTGGAACCCAGAGTATGATCAACCGTGTGATCAGGAGACGTGTCAAATATGTCTCAGTTTTTGTTCCCTGGTACTCGGGTGCAACATTCCAGACGCTTTGCTAACACTCTCCCGTTTGGAGAGTCAGTGCCTTTAACCTCCTGTTTGGCCCAGTTTGCAATTTCTGCGGAAGATGAACAGGAATAGTGAGGACCAATGAGAGACTAGCTGGAGGTGTCTGGATGGGCAAATTTAACTCTCATTTCCCACCAGGAAGAGGAATTAACCAAAGGCTCAACTTGCCATGCCGGAACCACACTAGGGCCTGAAGCAATCCTGCGGTGTTGCGGCCAGCTCACAAGAAAGCGTGTTGAAGAAAGGAGCTCAGGGGCACTGTCATTCACAAACCTGCAGAGTTATAAATGACAGCTATCGTCCAAAAATACATTGAAGTAAGGCTGCCAAGAGGACTTGAAAGCGGGGCAGAATAGCAGGCAACCGATTTCAGGAGGTAGACTGGAATTGCATGTAAAGCATAGGAAAAGAGGCAGAACGTCCACAATGATGCACTTGGCCAAAAAGGGCGTATGCGTTTTTTCCTGAATATATTCAGGAAAAAAACGCATACGCCCTTTTTGGCCAACCAAGCAAGCTTGCAAAGGAAATCTGCACTAAAATGAAGTCTCACTGCCCCCCCCACCCCCGTCAAAAGGGCCATCTGAAAAAAGTGTAAAATCCAGAAAGGCAGAACAGGCCATGGAGAACTGGGAGCCTTGTTATGCTGATGGGCGGGATGTAAATTGCCAACAGCCACTGGGGAGCAGTGTATGGTGTTTCCTGAAACATCTAAAAAACAAAGCAACAGAGCCTAGGGCACTTCCACTTATGGTCCTATAGCTTAGGGAAATTAAAATCAAAAAGACACAGCCACCCCAAAGTTTGGGACGGCTCTGTTTACAAGAACCTCGTTTACAGTACAAGTTCAATATCGCAGAAAGCGAAAAATGAATAAAGAAGTTGTGGTACTTACGTACAATGCAATATCACTCAGCAATGAAATCTATGTCATCAGGCCCGTAGCAGCATAATGAGTGGATTCAGGTACGATGATTCTAAGTGAAATAAGTCACACAGGAAAAGAAACATCATAAGATATCACTAATACACGGAATGTAAACTTGGCTACACAGGAACTGAATTACAAAACAGAACAGGGTCTCAAATGTAGAAAGCCAACTTATGCTTGCTTAAGGGGAAAGGTGAGTTGGGGTGCTGCATAAAACCAGAGATTGAAATTAGCACAGATACCGTTCCATAAGCCAAATATGTAATACACAAGAGCTACTCCTTGCTCAACGAAGTGGACTCAACACCCCATATTAAACACCTAAGAATATACCTGACTAGTAAGAATCTTAAAACCTATGGATTTATATGTCTCCGAAAGAGAATCAAGCGTGTGTACAGCGGCATAAACGCAGCAGTGATAGGATTGGTGAGGTTCGGTGAGCAAATGCAGACCCTTTGAAGTTATATTGCATGGTAACCATTCCATGGGTCTCAACTCTCCAGGTTTAAGGGATTCTTCCTTCAGCTAAAACATGCATGTGGAACCCAGAGTATGATCCACCGTGTGATCGGGAAACGTGTTCCAATATGTCTCAGTTTTCGTACCCTGGTACTCGGGTGCAACATTCCAGACGCTTTACTAACACTCTCCCCACTTGGAGAGTCAGAGCCTTTAACCTCCTGTTTGGCCCAGTTTGCAATTTCTGCGGAAGATGAACAGGAATAGGGAGAACCAATGAGAGACTAGCTGGAGGTGTCTGGACGGGCAAATTGAACTCTCATTTCCCACCAAGAAGAGGAATTAACCAAAGTCTTAGCGTGCCGTGCCAGAACAACACTGGGCCCTGAAGCAATCCTGTTGTGTTGCGGCCAGCTCACAAGAAAGCGAGTTGAAGAAAGGAGCTCAGGGACACTGTAATTCACAAACCTGCAGAGTTATAAATGACAGCTATCGTCCAAAAATATATTGAAGTAAGGCTGACAAGAGGACTTGAAAGTGGGGCAGAATTGCAGGAAACCGATTTCAGGAGGTAGACTGGAATTGCATGTAAAGCATAGGAAAAGAGGCAGAACGTCCACAATGATGCACTTGGCCAAAAAGGGCGTATGCGTTTTTTCCTGAATATATTCAGGAAAAAACGCATACGCCCTTTTTGGCCAACCAAGCAAGCTTGCAAAGGAAATCTGCACTACAATGACGTCTCTCTGCCCCCCGGTCAAAAGGGCCATCTGAAAAAAGTGTAAAATCCAGAAAGGCAGGACAGGCCATGGAGAACTGGGAGCCTTGTTATGCTGATGGGCGGGATGTAAACTGCCAACAGCCACTCGGGAGAAGTGTATGGTGTTTCCTGAAACATCTAAAAAACAAAGCAACAGAGCCTAGGGCACTTCCACTTATGGTCCTATAGCCTTGGGAAATTAAAATCAAAAAGACACAGCCACCCCAAACTTTGGGACGGCTCTGTTTACAAGAACCTCGTTTACGGTACAAGGTCAATATCGCAGAAAGTGAAAAATGGATAAAGAAGTTGTGGTACTTACGTACAATGCAATATCACTCAGCAATAAAATCTATGTCATCAGGCCCGTAGCAGCATAATGAGTGGATTCAGGTATGATGATTCTAACTGAAATAAGTCACACAGAAAAAGAAACATCATAAGATAACACTAGTACATGGAATGTAAACTTGGCTACACAGGAACTGGATTACAAAACAGAACAGGGTCTCAAATGTAGAAAACCAACTTATGCTTGCTTAAGGGGAAAGGTGAGTTGGGGTGCTGCATAAAACCAGAGATTGAAATGAGCACAGATAAAGTTCCTTAAGCCAAATATGGAATAGACAAGAGCTACTCCTTGCTCAACGAAATGGACTCAACACCCCATATTAAACGCCTAAGAATATACCTGACTAGTAAGAATCTTAAAACCTATGGATTGCTATGTCTCCGAAAGAGAATCAAGCGTGTGTACAGGGGCATAAACGCAGCAGTGATAGGATTGGAGAGGTTCGGTGAGCAAATGAAGACCCTTTGAAGTCGTATTGCATGGTACCCATTCCACGGATCTCAACTCTCCAGGTTTAAGGGATTTTTCCTTCAGCTAAAACATGCATGTGGAACCCAGAGTATGATCAACCGTGTGATCAGGAGACGTGTCAAATATGTCTCAGTTTTTGTTCCCTGGTACTCGGGTGCAACATTCCAGACACTTTGCTAACACTCTCCCGTCTTGGAGAGTCAGTGCCTTTAACCTCCTGTTTGGCCCAGTTTGCAATTTCTGCGGAAGATGAACAGGAATAGTGAGGACCAATGAGAGACTAGCTGGAGGTGTCTGGATGGGCAAATTTAACTCTCATTTCCCACCAGGAAGAGGAATTAACCAAAGGCTCAACTTGCCATGCCGGAACCACACTAGGGCCTGAAGCAATCCTGCGGTGTTGCGGCCAGCTCACAACAAAGCGTGTTGAAGAAAGGAGCTCAGGGGCACTGTCATTCACAAACCTGCAGAGTTATAAATGACAGCTATCGTCCAAAAATACATTGAAGTAAGGCTGCCAAGAGGACTTGAAAGCGGGGCAGAATAGCAGGCAACCGATTTCAGGAGGTAGACTGGAATTGCATGTAAAGCATAGGAAAAGAGGCAGAACGTCCACAATGATGCACTTGGCCAAAAAGGGCGTATGCATTTTTTCCTGAATATATTCAGGAAAAAACGCATACGCCCTTTTTGGCCAACCAAGCAAGCTTGCAAAGGAAATCTGCACTACAATGAAGTCTCACTGCCCCCCGGTCAAAAGGGCCATCTGAAAAAAGTGTAAAATCCAGAAAGGCAGGACAGGCCATGGAGAACTGGGAGCCTTGTTATGCTGATGGGAGGGATGTAAATTGCCAACAGCCACTCTGGAGAAGTGTATGGTGTTTCCTGAAACATCTAAAAAACAAACCAACAGAGCCTAGGGCACTTCCACTTATGGTCCTATAGCTTAGGGAAATTAAAATCAAAAAGACACAGCCACCCCAAAGTTTGGGACGCCTCTGTTTACAAGAACCTCGTTTACGGTACAAGTTCAATATCACAGAAAGCGAAAAATGGAAAAGAAGTTGTGGTACTTACGTACAATGCAATATCACTCAGCAATGACATCTATGTCATCAGGCCCGTAGCAGCATAATGAGTGGATTCAGGTATGATGATTCTAACTGAAATAAGTCACACAGAAAAAGAAACTTCATAAGATAACACTAGTACATGGAATGTAATCTTGGCTACACAGGAACTGGATTACAAAACAGAACAGGGTCTCAAATGTAGAAAACCAACTTATGCTTGCTTAAGGGGAAAGGTGAGTTGGGGTGCTGCATAAAACCAGAGATTGAAATCAGCACAGATAAAGTTCCTTAAGCCTAATATGTAACAGACAAGAGCTACTCCTTGCTCAACGAAGTGGACTCAACACACCATATTAAACGGCTAAGAATATACCTGACTAGTAAGAATCTTAAAACCTATGGATTTATATGTCTCCGAAAGAGAATCAAGCGTGTGTACAGCGGCATAAACGCAGCAGTGATAGGATTGGTGAGGTTCGGTGAGCAAATGCAGACCCTTTGAAGTTATATTGCATGGTAACCATTCCATGGGTCTCAACTCTCCAGGTTTAAGGGATTCTTCCTTCAGCTAAAACATGCATGTGGAACCCAGAGTATGATCAACAATGTGATCAGGAGACGTGTCAAATATGTCTCAGTTTTTGTTCCCTGGTACTCGGGTGCAACATTCCAGACGCTTTGCTAACACTCTCCCGTCTTGGAGAGTCAGTGCCTTTAACCTCCTGTTTGGCCCAGTTTGCAATTTCTGCGGAAGATGAACAGGAATAGTGAGGACCAATGAGAGACTAGCTGGAGGTGTCTGGATGGGCAAATTTAACTCTCATTTCCCACCAGGAAGAGGAATTAACCAAAGGCTCAACTTGCCATGCCGGAACCACACTAGGGCCTGAAGCAATCCTGCGGTGTTGCGGCCAGCTCACAAGAAAGCGTGTTGAAGAAAGACGCTCAGGGGCACTGTCATTCACAAACCTGCAGAGTTATAAATGACAGCTATCGTCCAAAAATACATTGAAGTAAGGCTGCCAAGAGGACTTGAAAGCGGGGCAGAATAGCAGGCAACCGATTTCAGGAGGTAGACTGGAATTGCATGTAAAGCATAGGAAAAGAGGCAGAACGTCCACAATGATGCACTTGGCCAAAAAGGGCGTATGCGTTTTTTCCTGAATATATTCAGGAAAAAACGCATACGCCCTTTTTGGCCAACCAAGCAAGCTTGCAAAGGAAATCTGCACTACAATGAAGTCTCTCTGCCCCCCGGTCAAAAGGGCCATCTGAAAAAAGTGTAAAATCCAGAAAGGCAGGACAGGCCATGGAGAACTGGGAGCCTTGTTATGCTGATGGGCGGGATGTAAACTGCCAACAGCCACTCGGGAGAAGTGTATGGTGTTTCCTGAAACATCTAAAAAACAAAGCAACAGAGCCTAGGGCACTTCCACTTATGGTCCTATAACCTTGGGAAATTAAAATCAAAAAGACACAGCCACCCCAAAGTTTGGGACGCCTCTGTTTACAAGAACCTCGTTTACGGTACAAGGTCAATATCGCAGAAAGTGAAAAATGGATAAAGAAGTTGTGGTACTTACGTACAATGCAATATCACTCAGCAATGAAATCTATGTCATCAGGCCCGTAGCAGCATAATGAGTGGATTCAGGTATGATGATTCTAACTGAAATAAGTCACACAGAAAAAGAAACATCATAAGATAACACTAGTACACGGAATGTAAACTTGGCTACACAGGAACTGGATTACAAAACAGAACAGGGTCTCAAATGTAGAAAACCAACTTATGCTTGCTTAAGGGGAAAGGTGAGTTGGGGTGCTGCATAAAACCAGAGATTGAAATGAGCACAGATAAAGTTCCTTAAGCCAAATATGGAATAGACAAGAGCTACTCCTTGCTCAACGAAATGGACTCAACACCCCATATTAAACGCCTAAGCATGTACCTGAGTAGTAAGTATCTTAAAACCTATGGATTGCTATGTCTCCGAAAGACAATCAAGCGTGTGTACAGGGGCATAAACGCAGCAGTGATAGGATTGGAGAGGTTCGGTGAGCAAATGAAGACCCTTTGAAGTCGTATTGCATGGTACCCATTCCACGGATCTCAACTCTCCAGGTTTAAGGGATTCTTCCTTCAGCTAAAACATGCATGTGGAACCCAGAGTATGATCAACCGTGTGATCAGGAGACGTGTCAAATATGTCTCAGTTTTTGTTCCCTGGTACTCGGGTGCATCATTCCAGACGCTTTGCTAACACTCTCCCGTCTTGGAGAGTCAGTGCCTTTAACCTCCTGTTTGGCCCAGTTTGCAATTTCTGCGGAAGATGAACAGGAATAGTGAGGACCAATGAGAGACTAGCTGGAGGTGTCTGGATGGGCAAATTTAACTCTCATTTCCCACCAGGAAGAGGAATTAACCAAAGGCTCAACTTGCCATGCCGGAACCACACTAGGGCCTGAAGCAATCCTGCGGTGTTGCGGCCAGCTCACAAGAAAGCGTGTTGAAGAAAGGAGCTCAGGGGCACTGTCATTCACAAACCTGCAGAGTTATAAATGACAGCTATCGTCCAAAAATACATTGAAGTAAGGCTGCCAAGAGGACTTGAAAGCGGGGCAGAATAGCAGGCAACCGATTTCAGGAGGTAGACTGGAATTGCATGTAAAGCATAGGAAAAGAGGCAGAATGTCCACAATGATGCACTTGGCCAAAAAGGGCGTATGCGTTTTTTCCTGAATATATTCAGGAAAAAAACGCATACGCCCTTTTTGGCCAACCAAGCAAGCTTGCAAAGGAAATCTGCACTACAATGAAGTCTCACTGCCCCCCCCCACCCCCGTCAAAAGGGCCATCTGAAAAAAGTGTAAAATCCAGAAAGGCAGAACAGGCCATGGAGAACTGGGAGCCTTGTTATGCTGATGGGCGGGATGTAAATTGCCAACAGCCACTGGGGAGCAGTGTATGGTGTTTCCTGAAACATCTAAAAAACAAAGCAACAGAGCCTAGGGCACTTCCACTTATGGTCCTATAGCTTAGGGAAATTAAAATCAAAAAGACACAGCCACCCCAAAGTTTGGGACGGCTCTGTTTACAAGAACCTCGTTTACAGTACAAGTTCAATATCGCAGAAAGCGAAAAATGGATAAAGAAGTTGTGGTACTTACGTACAATGCAATATCACTCAGCAATGAAATCTATGTCATCAGGCCCGTAGCAGCATAATGAGTGGATTCAGGTACGATGATTCTAAGTGAAATAAGTCACACAGGAAAAGAAACATCATAAGATATCACTAATACACGGAATGTAAACTTGGCTACACAGGAACTGAATTACAAAACAGAACAGGGTCTCAAATGTAGAAAGCCAACTTATGCTTGCTTAAGGGGAAAGGTGAGTTGGGGTTCTGCATAAAACCAGAGATTGAAATTAGCACAGATACCGTTCCATAAGCCAAATATGTAATACACAAGAGCTACTCCTTGCTCAACGAAGTGGACTCAACACCCCATATTAAACGCCTAAGAATATACCTGACTAGTAAGAATCTTAAAACCTATGGATTTATATGTCTCCGAAAGAGAATCAAGCGTGTGTACAGCGGCATAAATGCAGCAGTGATAGGATTGGTGAGGTTCGGTGAGCAAATGCAGACCCTTTGAAGTTATATTGCATGGTAACCATTCCATGGGTCTCAACTCTCCAGGTTTAAGGGATTCTTCCTTCAGCTAAAACATGCATGTGGAACCCAGAGTATGATCCACCGTGTGATCGGGAAACGTGTTCCAATATGTCTCAGTTTTCGTCCCCTGGTACTCGGGTGCAACATTCCAGACGCTTTACTAACACTCTCCCCACTTGGAGAGTCAGTGCCTTTAACGTCCTGTTTGGCCCAGTTTGCAATTTCTGCGGAAGATGAACAGGAATAGGGAGAACCAATGAGAGACTAGCTGGAGGTGTCTGGACGGGCAAATTGAACTCTCATTTCCCACCAGGAAGAGGAATTAACCAAAGGCTCAGCGTGCCGTGCCGGAACCAGATTAGGGCCTGAAGCAATCCTGCGGTGTTGCGGCCAGCTCACAAGAAAGCGAGTTGAAGAAAGGAGCTCAGGGGCACTGTAATTCACAAACCTGCAGACTTATAAATGACAGCTATCGTCCAAAAATATACTGAAGTAAGGCTGCCAAGAGGACTTGAAAGCGGGGCAGAATTGCAGGAAACCGATTTCAGGAGGTAGACTGGAATTGCATTTAAAGCATAGGAAAAGAGGCAGAACGTCCACAATGATGCACTTGGCCAAAAAGGGCGTATGCGTTTTTTCCTGAATATATTCAGGAAAAAACGCATACGCCCTTTTTGGCCAAACAAGCAAGCTTGCAAAGGAAATCTGCAGTACAATGAAGTCTCACTTCCCCCCGGTCAAAAGGGCCATCTGAAAAAAGTGTAAAATCCAGAAAGGCAGGACAGGCCATGGAGAACTGGGAGCCTTGTTATGCTGATGGGCGGAATGTAAATTGCCAACAGCCACTGGGGAGCAGTGTATGGTGTTTCCTGAAACATCTAAAAAACAAAGCAACAGAGCCTAGGGCACTTCCACTTATGGTCCTATAGCTTAGGGAAATTAAAATCAAAAAGACACAGCCACCCCAAAGTTTAGGACGGCTCTGTTTACAAGAACCTCATTTACGGTACAAGTTCAATATCGCAGAAAGTGAAATATGGATAAAGTAGTTGTGGTACTTACGTACAATGCAATATCCCTCAGCAATGAAATCTATGTCATCAGGCCTGTAGCAGCATAATGAGTGGATTCAGATATGATGATTCTAACTCAAATAAGTCACACAGAAAAAGAAACATCATAAGATATCACTAATACACAGAATGTAAACTTGGCTACACAGGAACTGAATTACAAAACAGAACGGGGTCTCAAATTTAGAAAACCAACTTATGCTTGCTTAAGGGGAAAGGTGAGTTGGGGTGCTGCATAAAACCAGAGATTGAAATGAGCACAGATAAAGTTCCTTAAGCCAAATATGGAATAGTCAAGAGCTACTCCTTGCTCAACGAAATGGACTCAACACCCCATATTAAACGTGTAAGAATGTATCTGACTAGTAAGTATCTGAAAACCTATGGATTGCTATGTCTCCGAAAGAGAATCAAGCGTGTGTACAGGGGCATAAACGCAGCAGTGATAGGATTGGAGAGGTTCGGTGAGCAAATGAAGACCGTTTGAAGTCATATTGCATGGTACCCATTCCACGGGTCTCTACTCTCCAGGTTTAAGGGATTCTTCCTTCAGCTAAAACATGCATGTGGAACCCAGAGTATGATCAACCGTGTGATCGGGAGATGTGTTCAAATATGTCTCAGTTTTCGTCCCCTGGTACTCGGGTGCAACATTCCAGACGCTTTACTAACACTCTCCCCACTTGGAGAGTCAGTGCCTTTAACCTCCTGGTGGCCCAGTTTGCAATTTCTGCGGAAGATGAACAGGAATAGGGAGAACCAATGAGAGACTAGCTGGAGGTGTCTGGACGGGCAAATTGAACTCTCATTTCCCACCGGGAAGAGGAATTAACCAAAGGCTCAGCGTGCCGTGCCAGTACCAGATTAGGGCCTGAAGCAATCCTGCGCTGGTTCGGCCAGCTCACAAGAAAGCGATTTGAAGAAAGGAGCTCAGGGGTACTGTAATTCACAAACCTGCAGAGTTATAAATGACAGCTATCGTCCAAAAATATACTGAAGTAAGGCTGCCAAGGGGACTTGAAAGCGGGGCAGAATTGCAGGAAACCGATTTCAGGAGGTAGACTGGAATTGCATTTAAAGCATAGGAAAAGAGGCAGAATGTCCACAATGATGCACTTGGCCAAAAAGGGCGTATGCGTTTTTTCCTGAATATATTCAGGAAAAAACGCATACACCCTTTTTGGCCAACCAAGCAAGCTTGCAAAGGAAATCTGCACTACAATGAAGTCTCACTTCCCCCCGGTCAAAAGGGCCATCTGAAAAAAGTGTAAAATCCAGAAAGGCAGGACAGGCCATGGAGAACTGGGAGCCTTGTTATGCTGATGGGCGGTATGTAAATTGCCAACAGCCACTGGGGAGAAGTGTATGGTGTTTCCTGAAACATCTAAAAAACAAACCAACAGAGCCTAGGGCACTTCCACTTATGGTCCTATAGCTTAGGGAAATTAAAATCAAAAAGACACAGCCACCCCAAAGTTTGGGACGGCTCTGTTTACAAGAACCTCGTTTACGGTACAAGTTCAATATCGCAGAAAGTGAAAAATGGATAAAGTAGTTGTGGTACTTACGTACAATGCAATATACCTCAGTAATGAAATCTATGTCATGAGGCCCGCAGCAGCATAATGAGTGGATTCAGGTATGATGATTCTAACTGAAATAAGTCACACAGAAAAAGAAACATCATAAGATAACACTAGTACACGGAATGTAAACTTGGCTACACAGGAACTGGATTACAAAACAGAACAGGGTCTCAAATGTAGAAAACCAACTTATGCTTGCTTAAGGGGAAAGGTGAGTTGGGGTGCTGCATAAAACCAGAGATTGAAATGAGCACAGATAAAGTTCCTTAAGCCAAATATGGAATAGACAAGAGCTACTCCTTGCTCAACGAAATGGACTCAACACCCCATATTAAACGCCTAAGCATGTACCTGAGTAGTAAGTATCTTAAAACCTATGGATTGCTATGTCTCCGAAAGAGAATCAAGCGTGTGTACAGGGGCATAAACGCAGCAGTGATAGGATTGGAGAGGTTCGGTGAGCAAATGAAGACCCTTTGAAGTCGTATTGCATGGTACCCATTCCACGGATCTCAACTCTCCAGGTTTAAGGGATTCTTCCTTCAGCTAAAACATGCATGTGGAACCCAGAGTATGATCAACCGTGTGATCAGGAGACGTGTCAAATATGTCTCAGTTTTTGTTCCCTGGTACTCGGGTGCAACATTCCAGACGCTTTGCTAACACTCTCCCGTCTTGGAGAGTCAGTGCCTTTAACCTCCTGTTTGGCCCAGTTTGCAATTTCTGCGGAAGATGAACAGGAATAGTGAGGACCAATGAGAGACTAGCTGGAGGTGTCTGGATGGGCAAATTTAACTCTCATTTCCCACCAGGAAGAGGAATTAACCAAAGGCTCAACTTGCCATGCCGGAACCACACTAGGGCCTGAAGCAATCCTGCGGTGTTGCGGCCAGCTCACAAGAAAGCGTGTTGAAGAAAGGAGCTCAGGGGCACTGTCATTCACAAACCTGCAGAGTTATAAATGACAGCTATCGTCCAAAAATACATTGAAGTAAGGCTGCCAAGAGGACTTGAAAGCGGGGCAGAATAGCAGGCAACCGATTTCAGGAGGTAGACTGGAATTGCATGTAAAGCATAGGAAAAGAGGCAGAACGTCCACAATGATGCACTTGGCCAAAAAGGGCGTATGCGTTTTTTCCTGAATATATTCAGGAAAAAAACGCATACGCCCTTTTTGGCCAACCAAGCAAGCTTGCAAAGGAAATCTGCACTACAATGAAGTCTCACTGCCCCCCCCCACCCCTGTAAAAAGGGCCATCTGAAAAAAGTGTAAAATCCAGAAAGGCAGAACAGGCCATGGAGAACTGGGAGCCTTGTTATGCTGATGGGCGGGATGTAAATTGCCAACAGCCACTGGGGAGCAGTGTATGGTGTTTCCTGAAACATCTAAAAAACAAAGCAACACAGCCTAGGGCACTTCCACTTATGGTCCTATAGCTTAGGGAAATTAAAATCAAAAAGACACAGCCACCCCAAAGTTTGGGACGGCTCTGTTTACAAGAACCTCGTTTACAGTACAAGTTCAATATCGCAGAAAGCGAAAAATGGATAAAGAAGTTGTGGTACTTACGTACAATGCAATATCACTCAGCAATGAAATCTATGTCATCAGGCCCGTAGCAGCATAATGAGTGGATTCAGGTAGGATGATTCTAAGTGAAATAAGTCACACAGGAAAAGAAACATCATAAGATATCACTAATACACGGAATGTAAACTTGGCTACACAGGAACTGAATTACAAAACAGAACAGGGTCTCAAATGTAGAAAGCCAACTTATGCTTGCTTAAGGGGAAAGGTGAGTTGGGGTTCTGCATAAAACCAGAGATTGAAATTAGCACAGATACCGTTCCATAAGCCAAATATGTAATACACAAGAGCTACTCCTTGCTCAACGAAGTGGACTCAACACCCCATATTAAACGCCTAAGAATATACCTGACTAGTAAGAATCTTAAAACCTATGGATTTATATGTCTCCGAAAGAGAATCAAGCGTGTGTACAGCGGCATAAACGCAGCAGTGATAGGATTGGTGAGGTTCGGTGAGCAAATGCAGACCCTTTGAAGTTATATTGCATGGTAACCATTCCATGGGTCTCAACTCTCCAGGTTTAAGGGATTCTTCCTTCAGCTAAAACATGCATGTGGAACCCAGAGTATGATCCACCGTGTGATCGGGAAACGTGTTCCAATATGTCTCAGTTTTCGTCCCCTGGTACTCGGGTGCAACATTCCAGACGCTTTACTAACACTCTCCCCACTTGGAGAGTCAGTGCCTTTAACGTCCTGTTTGGCCCAGTTTGCAATTTCCGCGGAAGATGAACAGGAATAGGGAGAACCAATGAGAGACTAGCTGGAGGTGTCTGGACGGGCAAATTGAACTCTCATTTCCCACCAGGAAGAGGAATTAACCAAAGTCTCAGCGTGCCGTGCCGGAACCAGATTAGGGCCTGAAGCAATCCTGCAGTGTTGCGGCCAGCTCACAAGAAAGCGAGTTGAAGAAAGGAGCTCAGGGGCACTGTAATTCACAAACATGCAGACTTATAAATGACAGCTATCGTCCAAAAATATACTGAAGTAAGGCTGCCAAGAGGACTTGAAAGCGGGGCAGAATTGCAGGAAACCGATTTCAGGAGGTAGACTGGAATTGCATTTAAAGCATAGGAAAAGAGGCAGAACGTCCACAATGATGCACTTGGCCAAAAAGGGCGTATGCGTTTTTTCCTGAATATATTCAGGAAAAAACGCATACGCCCTTTTTGGCCAAACAAGCAAGCTTGCATAGGAAATCTGCAGTACAATGAAGTCTCACTTCCCCCAGGTCAAAAGGGCCATCTGAAAAAAGTGTAAAATCCAGAAAGGCAGGACAGGCCATGGAGAACTGGGAGCCTTGTTATGCTGATGGGCGGAATGTAAATTGCCAACAGCCACTGGGGAGCAGTGTATGGTGTTTCCTGAAACATCTAAAAAACAAAGCAACACAGCCTAGGGCACTTCCACTTATGGTCCTATAGCTTAGGGAAATTAAAATCAAAAAGACACAGCCACCCCCCCAAAGTTTAGGACGGCTCTGTTTACAAGAACCTCCTTTACAGTACAAGTTCAATATCGCAGAAAGTGAAATATGGATAAAGTAGTTGTGGTACTTACGTACAATGCAATATCCCTCAGCAATGAAATCTATGTCATCAGGCCTGTAGCAGCATAATGAGTGGATTCAGATATGATGATTCTAACTCAAATAAGTCACACAGAAAAAGAAACATCATAAGATATCACTAATACACAGAATGTAAACTTGGCTACACAGGAACTGAATTACAAAACAGAACGGGGTCTCAAATTTAGAAAACCAACTTATGCTTGCTTAAGGGGAAAGGTGAGTTGGGGTGCTGCATAAAACCAGAGATTGAAATGAGCACAGATAAAGTTCCTTAAGCCAAATATGGAATAGTCAAGAGCTACTCCTTGCTCAACGAAATGGACTCAACACCCCATATTAAACGTGTAAGAATGTATCTGACTAGTAAGTATCTGAAAACCTATGGATTGCTATGTCTCCGAAAGAGAATCAAGCGTGTGTACAGGGGCATAAACGCAGCAGTGATAGGATTGGAGAGGTTCGGTGAGCAAATGAAGACCGTTTGAAGTCATATTGCATGGTACCCATTCCACGGGTCTCTACTCTCCAGGTTTAAGGGATTCTTCCTTCAGCTAAAACATGCATGTGGAACCCAGAGTATGATCAACCGTGTGATCGGGAGATGTGTTCAAATATGTCTCAGTTTTCGTCCCCTGGTACTCGGGTGCAACATTCCAGACGCTTTACTAACACTCTCCCCACTTGGAGAGTCAGTGCCTTTAACCTCCTGGTGGCCCAGTTTGCAATTTCTGCGGAAGATGAACAGGAATAGGGAGAACCAATGAGAGACTAGCTGGAGGTGTCTGGACGGGCAAATTGAACTCTCATTTCCCACCGGGAAGAGGAATTAACCAAAGGCTCAGCGTGCCGTGCCAGTACCAGATTAGGGCCTGAAGCAATCCTGCGCTGGTGCGGCCAGCTCACAAGAAAGCGAGTTGAAGAAAGGAGCTCAGGGGTACTGTAATTCACAAACCTGCAGAGTTATAAATGACAGCTATCGTCCAAAAATATACTGAAGTAAGGCTGCCAAGGGGACTTGAAAGCGGGGCAGAATTGCAGGAAACCGATTTCAGGAGGCAGACTGGAATTGCATTTAAAGCATAGGAAAAGAGGCAGAATGTCCACAATGATGCACTTGGCCAAAAAGGGCGTATGCGTTTTTTCCTGAATATATTCAGGAAAAAACGCATACGCCCTTTTTGGCCAACCAAGCAAGCTTGCAAAGGAAATCTGCACTACAATGAAGTCTCACTTCCCCCCGGTCAAAAGGGCCATCTGAAAAAAGTGTAAAATCCAGAAAGGCAGGACAGGCCATGGAGAACTGGGAGCCTTGTTATGCTGATGGGCGGTATGTAAATTGCCAACAGCCACTGGGGAGAAGTGTATGGTGTTTCCTGAAACATCTAAAAAACAAACCAACAGAGCCTAGGGCACTTCCACTTATGGTCCTATAGCTTAGGGAAATTAAAATCAAAAAGACACAGCCACCCCAAAGTTTGGGACGGCTCTGTTTACAAGAACCTCGTTTACGGTACAAGTTCAATATCGCAGAAAGTGAAAAATGGATAAAGTAGTTGTGGTACTTACGTACAATGCAATATACCTCAGTAATGAAATCTATGTCATGAGGCCCGCAGCAGCATAATGAGTGGATTCAGGTATGATGATTCTAACTGAAATAAGTCACACAGAAAAAGAAACATCATAAGATAACACTAGTACACGGAATGTAAACTTGGCTACACAGGAACTGGATTACAAAACAGAACAGGGTCTCAAATGTAGAAAACCAACTTATGCTTGCTTAAGGGGAAAGGTGAGTTGGGGTGCTGCATAAAACCAGAGATTGAAATGAGCACAGATAAAGTTCCTTAAGCCAAATATGGAATAGACAAGAGCTACTCCTTGCTCAACGAAATGGACTCAACACCCCATATTAAACGCCTAAGCATGTACCTGAGTAGTAAGTATCTTAAAACCTATGGATTGCTATGTCTCCGAAAGAGAATCAAGCGTGTGTACAGGGGCATAAACGCAGCAGTGATAGGATTGGAGAGGTTCGGTGAGCAAATGAAGACCCTTTGAAGTCGTATTGCATGGTACCCATTCCACGGATCTCAACTCTCCAGGTTTAAGGGATTCTTCCTTCAGCTAAAACATGCATGTGGAACCCAGAGTATGATCAACCGTGTGATCAGGAGACGTGTCAAATATGTCTCAGTTTTTGTTCCCTGGTACTCGGGTGCAACATTCCAGACGCTTTGCTAACACTCTCCCGTCTTGGAGAGTCAGTGCCTTTAACCTCCTGTTTGGCCCAGTTTGCAATTTCTGCGGAAGATGAACAGGAATAGTGAGGACCAATGAGAGACTAACTGGAGGTGTCTGGATGGGCAAATTTAACTCTCATTTCCCACCAGGAAGAGGAATTAACCAAAGGCTCAACTTGCCATGCCGGAACCACACTAGGGCCTGAAGCAATCCTGCGGTGTTGCGGCCAGCTCACAAGAAAGCGTGTTGAAGAAAGGAGCTCAGGGGCACTGTCATTCACAAACCTGCAGAGTTATAAATGACAGCTATCGTCCAAAAATACATGGAAGTAAGGCTGCCAAGAGGACTTGAAAGCGGGGCAGAATAGCAGGCAACCGATTTCAGGAGGTAGACTGGAATTGCATGTAAAGCATAGGAAAAGAGGCAGAACGTCCACAATGATGCACTTGGCCAAAAAGGGCGTATGCGTTTTTTCCTGAATATATTCAGGAAAAAAACGCATACGCCCTTTTTGGCCAACCAAGCAAGCTTGCAAAGGAAATCTGCACTACAATGAAGTCTCACTGCCCCCCCCCCACCCCCGTCAAAAGGGCCATCTGAAAAAAGTGTAAAATCCAGAAAGGCAGAACAGGCCATGGAGAACTGGGAGCCTTGTTATGCTGATGGGCGGGATGTAAATTGCCAACAGCCACTGGGGAGCAGTGTATGGTGTTTCCTGAAACATCTAAAAAACAAAGCAACACAGCCTAGTGCACTTCCACTTATGGTCCTATAGCTTACGGAAATTAAAATCAAAAAGACACAGCCACCCCAAAGTTTGGGACGGCTCTGTTTACAAGAACCTCGTTTACAGTACAAGTTCAATATCGCAGAAAGCGAAAAATGGATAAAGAAGTTGTGGTACTTACGTACAATGCAATATCACTCAGCAATGAAATCTATGTCATCAGGCCCGTAGCAGCATAATGAGTGGATTCAGGTACGATGATTCTAAGTGAAATAAGTCACACAGGAAAAGAAACATCATAAGATATCACTAATACACGGAATGTAAACTTGGCTACACAGGAACTGAATTACAAAACAGAACAGAGTCTCAAATGTAGAAAGCCAACTTATGCTTGCTTAAGGGGAAAGGTGAGTTGGGGTGCTGCATAAAACCAGAGATTGAAATCAGCACAGATAAAGTTCCTTAAGCCTAATATGTAACAGACAACAGCTACTCCTTGCTCAACGAAGTGGACTCAACACCCCATATTAAACGCCTAAGAATATACCTGACTAGTAAGAATCTTAAAACCTATGGATTTATATGTCTCCGAAAGAGAATCAAGCGTGTGTACAGCGGCATAAACGCAGCAGTGATAGGATTGGTGAGGTTCGGTGAGCAAATGCAGACCCTTTGAAGTTATATTGCATGGTAACCATTCCATGGGTCTCAACTCTCCAGGTTTAAGGGATTCTTCCTTCAGCTAAAACATGCATGTGGAACCCAGAGTATGATCCACCGTGTGATCGGGAAACGTGTTCAAATGTGTCTCAGTTTTCGTCCCCTGGTACTCGGGTGCAACATTCCAGACGCTTTACTAACACTCTCCCCACTTGGAGAGTCAGTGCCTTTAACCTCCTGTTTGGCCCAGTTTGCAATTTCTGCGGAAAATGAACAGGAATAGGGAGAACCAATGAGAGACTAGGTGGAGGTGTCTGGAGGGGCAAATTTAACTCTCATTTCCCACCAGGAAGAGGAATTAACCAAAGGCTCAGCGTGCCGTGCCGAAACCACACTAGGGCCTGAAGAAATCCTGCAGTGTTGAGGCCAGCTCACAAGAAAGCGGGTTGAAGAAAGGAGCTCAGGGGCACTGTAATTCACAAACCTGCAGAGTTATAAATGACAGCTATCGTCCAAAAATATATTGAAGTAAGGCTGACAAGAGGACTTGAAAGTGGGGCAGAATTGCAGGAAACCGATTTCAGGAGGTAGACTGGAATTGCATGTAAAGCATAGGAAAAGAGGCAGAACGTCCACAATGATGCACTTGGCCAAAAAGGGCGTATGCGTTTTTTCCTGAATATATTCAGGAAAAAACGCATACGCCCTTTTTGGCCAACCAAGCAAGCTTGCAAAGGAAATCTGCACTACAATGACGTCTCTCTGCCCCCCGGTCAAAAGGGCCATCTGAAAAAAGTGTAAAATCCAGAAAGGCAGGACAGGCCATGGAGAACTGGGAGCCTTGTTATGCTGATGGGCGGGATGTAAACTGCCAACAGCCACTCGGGAGAAGTGTATGGTGTTTCCTGAAACATCTAAAAAACAAAGCAACAGAGCCTAGGGCACTTCCACTTATGGTCCTATAGCCTTGGGAAATTAAAATCAAAAAGACACAGCCACCCCAAAGTTTGGGACGGCTCTGTTTACAAGAACCTCGTTTACGGTACAAGGTCAATATCGCAGAAAGTGAAAAATGGATAAAGAAGTTGTGGTACTTACGTACAATGCAATATCACTCAGCAATGAAATCTATGTCATCAGGCCCGTAGCAGCATAATGAGTGGATTCAGGTATGATGATTCTAACTGAAATAAGTCACACAGAAAAAGAAACATCATAAGATAACACTAGTACATGGAATGTAAACTTGGCTACACAGGAACTGGATTACAAAACAGAACAGGGTCTCAAATGTAGAAAACCAACTTATGCTTGCTTAAGGGGAAAGGTGAGTTGGGGTGCTGCATAAAACCAGAGATTGAAATGAGCACAGATAAAGTTCCTTAAGCCAAATATGGAATAGACAAGAGCTACTCCTTGCTCAACGAAATGGACTCAACACCCCATATTAAACGCCTAAGCATGTACCTGAGTAGTAAGTATCTTAAAACCTATGGATTGCTATGTCTCTGAAAGAGAATCAAGCGTGTGTACAGGGGCATAAACGCAGCAGTGATAGGATTGGAGAGGTTCGGTGAGCAAATGAAGACCCTTTGAAGTCGTATTGCATGGTACCCATTCCACGGATCTCAACTCTCCAGGTTTAAGGGATTCTTCCTTCAGCTAAAACATGCATGTGGAACCCAGAGTATGATCAACCGTGTGATCAGGAGACGTGTCAAATATGTCTCAGTTTTTGTTCCCTGGTACTCGGGTGCAACATTCCAGACGCTTTGCTAACACTCTCCCGTCTTGGAGAGTCAGTGCCTTTAACCTCCTGTTTGGCCCAGTTTGCAATTTCTGCGGAAGATGAACAGGAATAGTGAGGACCAATGAGAGACTAGCTGGAGGTGTCTGGATGGGCAAATTTAACTCTCATTTCCCACCAGGAAGAGGAATTAACCAAAGGCTCAACTTGCCATGCCGGAACCACACTAGGGCCTGAAGCAATCCTGCGGTGTTGCGGCCAGCTCACAAGAAAGCGTGTTGAAGAAAGGCGCTCAGGGGCACTGTCATTCACAAACCTGCAGAGTTATAAATGACAGCTATCGTCCAAAAATATACTGAAGTAAGGCTGCCAAGAGGACTTGAAAGCGGGGCAGAATAGCAGGCAACCCATTTCAGGAGGTAGACTGGAATTGCATGTAAAGCATAGGAAAAGAGGCAGAACGTCCACAATGATGCACTTGGCCAAAAAGGGCGTATGCGTTTTTTCCTGAATATATTCAGGAAAAAACGCATACGCCCTTTTTGGCCAACCAAGCAAGCTTGCAAAGGAAATCTGCACTACAATGAAGTCTCTCTGCCCCCCGGTCAAAAGGGCCATCTGAAAAAAGTGTAAAATCCAGAAAGGCAGGACAGGCCATGGAGAACTGGGAGACTTGTTATGCTGATGGGCGGGATGTAAATTGCCAACAGCCACTCTGGAGAAGTGTATGGTGTTTCCTGAAACATCTAAAAAACAAAGCAACAGAGCCTAGGGCACTTCCACTTATGGTCCTATAGCTTAGGGAAATTAAAATCAAAAAGACACAGCCACCCCAAAGTTTGGGACGCCTCTGTTTACAAGAACCTCGTTTACGGTACAAGTTCAATATCACAGAAAGCGAAAAATGGAAAAGAAGTTGTGGTACTTACGTACAATGCAATATCACTCAGCAATGACATCTATGTCATCAGGCCCGTAGCAGCATAATGAGTGGATTCAGGTATGATGATTCTAACTGAAATAAGTCACACAGAAAAAGAAACATCATAAGATATCACTAATACACGGAATGTAAACTTGGCTACAGAGGAACTGAATTACAAAACAGAACAGGGTCTCAAATTTAGAAAACCAACTTATGCTTGCTTAAGGGGAAAGGTGAGTTGGTGTGCTGCATAAAACCAGAGATTGAAATCAGCACAGATAAAGTTCCTTAAGCCTAATATGTAACACACAAGAGCTACTCCTTGCTCAACGAAATGGACTCAACACCCCATATTAAACGCCTAAGAATATACCTGACTAGGAAGAATCTTAAAACCTATGGATTGCTATGTCTCCGAAAGAGAATCAAGCGTGTGTACAGCGGCATAAACGCAGCAGTGATAGGATTGGAGAGGTTCGGTGAGCAAATGAAGACCCTTTGAAGTCATATTGCATGGTACCCATTCCACGGGTCTCAACTCTCCAGGTTTAAGGGATTCTTCCTTCAGCTAAAACATGCATGTGGAACCCAGAGTATGATCAACCATGTGATCGGGGGACGTGTTCAAATATGTCTCAGTTTTCGTCCCCTGGTACTCGGGTGCAATATTCCAGACGCTTTACTAACACTCTCCCCACTTGGAGAGTCAGTGCCTTTAAACTCCTGCTTGGCCCAGTTTGCAATTTCTGCAGAAGATGAACAGGAATAGGGAGAACCAATGAGAGACTAGCTGGAGGTGTCTGGACGGGCAAATTGAACTCTCATTTCCCACCAGGAAGACGAATGAACCAAAGGCTCCGCGTGCCGTGCTGGAACTAGATTAGGGCCTGAAGAGATCCTGCAGTTTTGCGGCCAGCTCACAAGAAATCGAGTTGAAGAAAGGAGCTCAGGGACACTGTAATTCACAATCCTGCGGAGTTATAAATGACAGCTATCATCCAAAATTATACTGAAGTAAGGCTGCGAAGAGGACTTGAATGCGGGGCAGAATTGCTGGAAACCGATTTCAGAAGGTACACGGGAGTCGCTCTTAAAGCATAGGAAAAGAGACAGTACTTGGAAAATAATGGACTTGGCAAAAAAGGGCATATGTGTTTTATCCAGAGCTCTCATAACTGAGGAGAGGAGATTCCCAGCAGGCTTAACTGCCACCTGAGGGCTCACATTGCCAAGGCAACGTGAGCAAGCCAGGCAGGAGTTACCTCACAGCAGAGGTCCCACCTCCCAGAAGGGTGAGAAACCCAGCCAACATCAGACTCTCACCAGAGGGCCCACATCACCAAGGGGATGGGAACCAGGCAGGAGTGTCTTCACACCAGTGGGGCCACATCATCTAAAGGTGAGGTACTCAGCACATGTGTCCTCAAACCAGAGGACCCACATCACCAAGGGCCTCGGAGTGAGGCAGGCAGGAGTAGCCTCAAAACACTGGGCCCATAGAATAAAAAAGTGACGAATCCAGCAGTTGGAACCTCCCAGCAGGCGGCCCAGAGCACCGAGGCTATGGGATCCAGGCCACAGTGAACTCACAGAAGAGGGCCCATGTCATGAAACTGAGCAACCCAGCCATTGGGACCTCAGAGCAGGAGGCCCACATCCCCATGGGGATGGAAATCTGGTAGGAGTGTCCTCGCACCACTGAGAACGTATCAGAAAATTTTGGGAGACCAGCAGTTAGGGCCTGATGCCAGAGGACCCTCATCACCAAGGGAAGGAGGCTCCCAGTAGGCTCCAACTGCCACCAGAGGGCTGACGTCGCCAAGGTGATGTGTGCCAACCAGGCACGAATGACCTCACAGCAGAAGGCCCACCTCAGAGAAGTGTGACGAACCCAGTCAGGATCAGACTCGCACCAGAGGGCCCACATCACCAAATGGATTGGAACCAGGCAGGAGTGTCCTCACATGAGTAGGGCCACATCATCTAAAGGTGAGGAACCCAGAACATGCGGCTTCAAACCATAGGACACCCATCACCAAGGCGCTGGGAGTGAGGCAGGCAGGAGGAGCCTCATAACAGAGGGCCCAAAAATAAGAAAGGTGAGGAATCCAGCATTTGGAACCTCCCAGCAGGCGGCCCAGCGCTCAGAGGCTAGGGGATCCAGGCCGGAGTGAACTAACACCAGACAGCCCACATCATGAAACTGTGAGCAACCCAGACATTGGGACCTCAGAGCAGAAGGCCCACATCCCCATGGTGATGGGAACATGACAGGAGTGTCCTGGCATCACTGGGCTCACATCAGAAAACGTGGGGTGCTCAGAAGTTAGGGCCTGACGCTAGAGGGCACTCATCACTGAGAGGAGGAGGCTCCCAGCAGGCTCCAGCTGCCACCAGAGGGCCAACGTCGCCAAGGCGATGTGTGCCAGCCCGGCAGGAGTGACCTCACAGCAGAGGGCCCACCTCACAGAAGGGTGAGGAACACAGCCAGGATCAGACTCTCACCAGAGGGCCCACATCACCAAGGGGATGGGAACCAGGCAGGAGTGTCCCCACACCAGTGGGACAACATCATCGAAAGGTGAGGATCCCAGCACATGTAGCCTCAAACCAGAGGAACCACATCACCAAGGGGTTCGGAATGAGGCTGGCAGGACCGGCCTCACAACACAGGGTCCATAGAATATAAAAGTTGGGGAATCCAGCAGTTGGAACCTCCCAGCAAGTGGCCCAGAGCACCGAGGCTATGGGATCCAGGCCACAGTGAACTCACAGCAGAGGGCCCACATCATGAACCTGTGAGCAGCCCAGCCGTTGGGACCTCAGAACAGAAGGCCCACATCCCCATTGGGATGGGAACCTGGCAGGAGTGGCTTCGCACCACTTAGCACATATCAGAAAATGTTAGGAGCCCGGCAGTTAGGGCCTGACGCCAGGGGGCCCTCATAACTGAGGGGAGGAGACTCCCAGCAGGTTTCAACTGACAACAGAGGGCCCACGTCTACAAGGTGGCATGCGCCAGCCAGGCAGTAGTGACCTCACAGCAGAGGGCCTATCAAACAGAAGGGTGAGGAACTGAGGCAGGATGAGACTCTCACCAGAGGGCCCACAACACCAAGGGGATGGGAACCAGTCAGGACTGTCCTCCCACCAGTGGGGCCACATCATTGAAAGGTGAGGAACCCAGCACATGTGGCCTCATATCAGAGGACATACATCACAAAGGGGATGGGAGTGAGGCAGGTAGGAGTAGCCTAAAAACAGAGGGCCCAAAGAATAAAAAAGGTGAGGAATCCAGCATTTGGAACCTCCCAGCAGGCGGCCGAGAGCACAGAAGCTATGGGATGCAGGCAGGAGTGAACTAACACCAGAGAGCCCACATCATGAAACTGTGAGCAACCCAGGCGTTGGGACCTCAGAGCAGAAAGCCCACATCCCCATGGGGATGGGAACCTGACAGGAGTGTCCTGGCAACACTGGGCTCACATCAGAAAATGTGGGGAGCCCAGCAGTTAGGGCCTGATGCTAGAGGGCCGTCATCACCGAGGGGAGGAGGCTCCCAGCAGGTTCCATGTGCCAACAGAGGGCCCACGTCGCCAAGGTGATGTGTGCAAGTCAGGCAGGATTGACCTCACAGCAGAGGGCCTACCTCACAGAAGAGTGAGGAACCCAGCCAGGATAAGACTGTCACCAGAAGGCCCACATCACCAAGGGGATGGGAACCAGGCAGGAGTGTCCTCACACCAGTGGGGCCACATCATTGAAAGTTGTGGAACCCAGCACATGTGGCCTCAAACCAGAAGACCCACATCACGAAGGGGTTGCGAGTGAGGCAGGCAGGAGGAGCATCACAACACAGGACCCATAGAATACAAAAGTTGAGGAATCGCGCAGTTGGAACCTCCCAGCAGGCGGCCAAGAACACAGAGGCTATGGGATCCAGGCCACAGTGAACTAACACCAGAGAGCCCACATCATGAAATTGTGATCAACCCAGCCGTTGGAACCTCAGAGCAGAAGGCCCATATCCCCATGGAGATGGGAACCTAAGAGGAGTGCCCGAGCATCACTGGGCTCACTAAGAAAAGTTGGGGAGCCCAGCAGTTAGGGCCTGACGTCAGAGGGCCCTCATCACAGAGGTGAGGAGGCTCCCAGCAGGGTCCAAGTGCCACCAGAGGGCTCATGTCAACAAGGCGAGGTGAGCAAGCCAGGCAAGAGTTACCTGATAGTAGAGGGCCCACCTCACAGATGGGTGAGGAACCCAGCCAGGATCAGACTCTCACCAGAGGGCCCACATCACAAAGGGGATGGGAACCAGTCAGGATTACCCTCACACCAGTGGGGCCTCATCATCTTAAGGTGAGGAACCCAGCACATGTGTCCTCAAACCAGAGGACCCACATCACCAAGGGCCTTGGAGTGAGGCAGGCAGGAGTAGCCTCACAACACAGGGCACATAATATAAAAAACGTGAGGATTCCAGCATTTAGACCTTCCAGCAAGCACCCAGAACACCAAGGCTATGGGATCCAGGCCACAGTGAACTCACAGCAGAGGGCCCACATCATAAAACTGTGAGCAACCCAGGCATTGGGACCTCAGCACATAAGGCCCACATCCCCATGGGAATGGGAACCTGGCTGGAGTGTCCTCGCACCACTGGGCACACATCAGAAAATGTGGGGAGCCCACCATTTAGGGCCTGACGCCAGAGAGCCGTCATCACCGAGAGGAGGAGGCACCCTGCACGCTCCAACTGCCACCAGAGGGCTCACGTCTCCAAGGTGACGTGTGCCAGCCAGGCAGGAGTGACCTCACAGCAGAGGGCCCACCTCACAGAACGTTGAGGAACCCAGCCAGGATTAGACTCTCGCCAGAGGGCCCACCTCACCAAGGGGATGGGAACCAGGCAGGAGTGTCCTCACACGAGTGGGGCCACATCATCGAAAGGTGAGGAATGCAGCACATGTGGCCTCAAGCCATAGGACAGTCATCACCAAGGGGCTGGCAGTGAGGCAGGCAGGAGGAGCCTCACAACAGAGGGCACATAGAATAAAAAAGTTGAGGAATCCAGCAGTTGGAACCTCCCAGCAGGCGGCTCAGAGCACCGATGATAAGGGATCCTTGCCGGAGTGAACTCACAGCAGAGGGCCCACATCATGGTACTGTGAGCAAGCCAGCCGTTTTGACCTCAGAGCAGAAGGCCCATATCCCCATGGGGATGGGAACCTGGCAAGAGTGTCCTCACTCACTTGGCGCACATCAGAAAATGTGGGGAGCCCAGCAGTTATGGCCTAAGGCAAGAGGGCCCTCATCACCGAGGGGAGGAGGATCCCAGCACACTCCAACTGCCACCAGAGGGCCCACGTCGCCAAGGTGACGTGTGCCAGACAGGCATGATTGACCTCACAGCAGAGGTCCCACCTCACAGAAGGGTGAGGAACCCAGCCAGGATCAGACTCTCACCTGAGGGCCCACATCAGCAAGGGGATGGGAACCAGTCAGGACTGTCTTCCCTCCAGTGGGGCCACATCATCGAAAAGTGCGGAACCCAGCACATGTGGCCTCAAATCAGAGGACACATATCACAAAGGGAATGGGAGTGAGGCAGGCAGGAGTAGCCTAAAAACAGAGGGCCCAAAGAATAAGAAAGGGGAGGAATCCAGCAGTTGGAACCTCCCAGCAGGCGGCCGAGAGCACAGAAGCTATGGGATGCAGGCCACAGTGAACTCACAGCAGAGAACCCACATCATGAACCTGTGAGGAACCCAGGCGTTGGGACCTCAGAGCAGAAGGCCCACATCCCAATGGGGATGTGAACCTGGCTGGAGTGTCCTCACACCACTGGGCGCACATCACAAAATGTGGGGAGCCCAGCAGTTAGGGCCTGACGCCAGAGGGCCCTCATCACCGAGGGGAGGAGGCTCCCAGCAGGCTCCAAGTGCCACCAGAGGGCTCATGTCCACAAGGCGAGGTGAGCAAGCCAGGCAGGAGTGACCTCACAACAGACGGCCCACCTCACAGATGGGTGAGGAACCCAGCCAGGATCAGACTCTCAACAGAGGGCCCACATCACCAAGGGGATGTGAACCAGGCAGGAGTCTCCTAAGACCATTGGTCCCACATCATCGAAAGGTGAGGAACCCAGCACATGTGGCCTCAAACCAGACGACACACATCACGAAGGGGCTGGGAGTGAGGCAGGCAGGAGGATCCTCACAACAGAGGGCCCAAAAAATTAAAAAAGTGAGGAATCCAGCAGTTGGAACCTCCCAGCAGGCGGCCAAGAGCACAGAGGCTATGGGATCCAGGCCTCTGTGAACTAACACCAGAGAGCCCACATCATGAAAATGTGAACAACCCGGCTGTTGGGACCTCAGAGCAGAAGGCCCACATCCCCATGGAGATGGGATCCTAAGAGGAGTGCCAAAGCATCACTGGGCTCACTAAGAAAAGTTGGTGAGCCCAGCAGTTAGGGCCTGACGCAAGAGGGCCCTCATCACCGGGGGGAGGAGATTCCCAGCACGCTCCAACTGCCACCACACGGCTGATTTCACCAAGGCAATGTGTGCCAGCCATGCAGGAGTGACCTATCAGCAGAGGGTCTCCCTCACAGAAGGGTGAGGAACACAGCCAGGAACAGACTCTCACCAGGGGGTCCACATAACCACGTGGATAGGAACCAGGCAGGAGTGTCCTCACACTAGTGGGGCCACATTATCGAAAGGTGAGGAACCCAGCAAAGGTGGCCACAAACCAGAGGACCCACATCACCAAGGGGTTGAGAGTGAGGTAGGTGTCTGGACGGGCATTTTTAACACTCATTTCCCACCAGGAAGAGGAATTAACCAAAGGCTCAGCATGCCCTGCCAGAAGCAGATTAGGGCCTGAAGCAGTCTTCCGGGTTTGCGGCCAGCTCACAAGAAAGCGAGTTGAAGAAAGGAGCTCAGGGGCCCTGTAATTCACAAACGTGCAGAGTTGTAAATGACAGATAACGTCCAAAAATATATTGAAGTAAGGCTGCGAAGAGGACTTCAAAGCGGGGCAGAATTTCAGGAAACCGATTTCAGGAGGTAGACTGGATTTGCATTTAAAGCATAGGAAAAGAGGCAGAACATCGACAATGATGCACTTGGCAAAAAAGGACGTATGAGTTTGTTCCTGAATATATTCAGGAAAAAACGCATACGCCCGTTTTGGCAAACCAAGCAAGCTTGCAATGGAAATCCGAACTACTATGAAGTGTCACTTCCCCCCCCACCCCCGCCGGTCTAAAGGGCCATCTGAAAAAAGTGTAAAATCCAGAAAGGCAAGACAGGCCATGGGGAAAAAGGAGCCTTGTTATGCTGATGGGCGGGATGTAAATTGCCAACAGCCACTCTGGAGAAGTGTATGGTGTTTCCTGATACATCTGAAAAACAAAGCAACAGAGTCTAGGGTATTTCCACTTATGGTCCTATAGCTTAGGGAAATTAAAATCAAAAACACAGCCACCCCAAAATTTGGGACGGATCTGTTTACAGGAACCTCTTCTACAATACACGTTAAATATCCCAGAGAACAAATAATTGATAAAGAAGTTGCGGTACTTACGTACAACAGAATACCACTCAGCAATGAAATCTGTGTCACCAGGCCTGTACCAGCATAATGAGTGGATTGAGGCACGATGATTCTAAGTGAAATAAGTCACACAGAAAAAGAAACATCATAAGGTATCACTAATGCACGGAATGTAAACTTGGCTACACATGAACTGAATTACAAAACAGAACAGGGTCTCAAGTTTAGAAAACCAACTTATGCTTGCTTAAGGGGAAAGGTGAGTTGGGGTGCTGCATAAAACCAGAGATTGAAATGAGGACAGATAAAGTTCCTTAAGCCTAATATGTAACAGACAAGAGCTACTCCTTGCTCAACGAAATGGACTCAACACCCCATATTAAACGCCTAAGAATGTACCTGACTAGTAAGTATCTGAAAACCTATGGATTGCTATGTCTCCGAAAGAGAATCAAGCGTGTGTACAGGGGCATAAACGCAGCAGTGATAGGATTGGAGAGGTTCGGTGAGCAAATGAAGACCCTTTGAAGTCATATTGCATGGTACCCATTCCACGGGTCTCAACTCTCCAGGTTTAAGGGATTCTTCCTTCAGCTAAAACATGCATGTGGAACCCAGAGTATGATCCACCGTGTGATCGGGAGACGTGTTCAAATATGTCTCAGTTTTCGTCCCCTGGTACTCGGGTGCAACATTCCAGACGCTTTACTAACACTCTCCCCACTTGGAGAGTCAGTGCCTTTAACCTCCTGTTTGGCCCAGTTTGCAATTTCTGCGGAAAATGAACAGGAATAGGGAGAACCAATGAGAGACTAGGTGGAGGTGTCTGGAGGGGCAAATTTAACTCTCATTTCCCACCAGGAAGAGGAATTAACCAAAGGCTCAGCGTGCCGTGCCGGAACCACACTAGGGCCTGAAGCAATCCTCCAGTGTTGAGGCCAGCTCACAAGAAAGTGGGTTGAAGAAAGGAGCTCAGGGGCACTGTAATTCACAAACTTGCAGAGTTATAAGTGACAGCTATCGTCCAAAAATATACTGAAGTAAGGCTGCCAAGAGGACTTGAAAGCGGGGCAGAATTGCAGGCAACTGATTTCAAGAGGTAGACTGGAATTGCATTTAAAGCATAGGAAAAGAGGCAGAACGTCCACAATGATGCACTTGGCCAAAAAGGGCATATGCGTTTTTTCCTGAATATATTCAGGAAAAAACGCATACGCCCTTTTTGGCCAACCAAGCAAGCTGGCAAAGGAAATCTGCACTACAATGATGTCTCACTTCCCCGTGGTCAAAAGGGCCTTGTGAAAAAAGTGTAAAATCCAGAAAGGCAGGACAGGTGATGGAGAACTGGGAGCCTTGTTATGCTGATGGGCGGGATGTAAATTGCCAACAGCCACTCTGGAGAAGTGTATGGTGTTTCCTGAAACATCTAAAAAACAAAGCAACAGAGCCTAGGGCATTTCCACTTATGGTCCTATAGCTTAGGGAAATTAAAATCAAAAAGACACAGCCACCCCAAAGTTTGGGCCGGCTCTGTTTACAAGAACCTCGTTTACGGTCCAAGTTCAATATCGCAGAAAGTGAAAAATGGATAAAGAATTTGTGGTACTTACGTACAATGCAGTGTCACTCAGCAATGAAATCTATGTCATCAGGCCCGTAGCAGCATAATGAGTGGATTCAGGTATGATGATTCTAACTGAAATAAGTCACACAGAAAAAGAAACATCATAAGATAACACTAGTACACGGAATGTAAACTTGGCTACACAGGAACTGGATTACAAAACAGAACAGGGTCTCAAATTTAGAAAACCAACTTATGCTTGCTTAAGGGGAAAGGTGAGTTGGGGTGCTGCATAAAACCAGAGATTGAAATGAGCACAGATAAAGTTCCTTAAGCCAAATATGGAATAGACAAGAGCTACTCCTTGCTCAACGAAATGGACTCAACACCCCATATTAAACGCCTAAGCATGTACCTGAGTAGTAAGTATCTTAAAACCTATGGATTGCTATGTCTCCGAAAGAGAATCAAGCGTGTGTACAGGGGCATAAACGCAGCAGTGATAGGATTGGAGAGGTTCGGTGAGCAAATGAAGACCCTTTGAAGTCGTATTGCATGGTACCCATTCCACGGATCTCAACTCTCCAGGTTTAAGGGATTCTTCCTTCAGCTAAAACATGCATGTGGAACCCAGAGTATGATCAACCGTGTGATCAGGAGACGTGTCAAATATGTCTCAGTTTTTGTTCCCTGGTACTCGGGTGCAACATTCCAGACGCTTTGCTAACACTCTCCCGTTTGGAGAGTCAGTGCCTTTAACCTCCTGTTTGGCCCAGTTTGCAATTTCTGCGGAAGATGAACAGGAATAGTGAGGACCAATGAGAGACTAGCTGGAGGTGTCTGGATGGGCAAATTTAACTCTCATTTCCCACCAGGAAGAGGAATTAACCAAAGGCTCAACTTGCCATGCCGGAACCACACTAGGGCCTGAAGCAATCCTGCGGTGTTGCGGCCAGCTCACAAGAAAGCGTGTTGAAGAAAGGAGCTCAGGGGCACTGTCATTCACAAACCTGCAGAGTTATAAATGACAGCTATCGTCCAAAAATACATTGAAGTAAGGCTGCCAAGAGGACTTGAAAGCGGGGCAGAATAGCAGGCAACCGATTTCAGGAGGTAGACTGGAATTGCATGTAAAGCATAGGAAAAGAGGCAGAACGTCCACAATGATGCACTTGGCCAAAAAGGGCGTATGCGTTTTTTCCTGAATATATTCAGGAAAAAAACGCATACGCCCTTTTTGGCCAACCAAGCAAGCTTGCAAAGGAAATCTGCACTACAATGAAGTCTCACTGCCCCCCCCCCACCCCCGTCAAAAGGGCCATCTGAAAAAAGTGTAAAATCCAGAAAGGCAGAACAGGCCATGGAGAACTGGGAGCCTTGTTATGCTGATGGGCGGGATGTAAATTGCCAACAGCCACTGGGGAGCAGTGTATGGTGTTTCCTGAAACATCTAAAAAACAAAGCAACAGAGCCTAGGGCACTTCCACTTATGGTCCTATAGCTTAGGGAAATTAAAATCAAAAAGACACAGCCACCCCAAAGTTTGGGACGGCTCTGTTTACAAGAACCTCGTTTACAGTACAAGTTCAATATCGCAGAAAGCGAAAAATGGATAAAGAAGTTGTGGTACTTACGTACAATGCAATATCACTCAGCAATGAAATCTATGTCATCAGGCCCGTAGCAGCATAATGAGTGGATTCAGGTACGATGATTCTAAGTGAAATAAGTCACACAGGAAAAGAAACATCATAAGATATCACTAATACACGGAATGTAAACTTGGCTACACAGGAACTGAATTACAAAACAGAACAGGGTCTCAAATGTAGAAAGCCAACTTATGCTTGCTTAAGGGGAAAGGTGAGTTGGGGTGCTGCATAAAACCAGAGATTGAAATTAGCACAGATACCGTTCCATAAGCCAAATATGTAATAGACAAGAGCTACTCCTTGCTCAACGAAGTGGACTCAACACCCCATATTAAACGCCTAAGAATATACCTGACTAGTAAGAATCTTAAAACCTATGGATTTATATGTCTCCGAAAGAGAATCAAGCGTGTGTACAGCGGATAAACGCAGCAGTGATAGGATTGGTGAGGTTCGGTGAGCAAATGCAGACCCTTTGAAGTTATATTGCATGGTAACCATTCCATGGGTCTCAACTCTCCAGGTTTAAGGGATTCTTCCTTCAGCTAAAACATGCATGTGGAACCCAGATTATGACCCACCGTGTGATCGGGAAACGTGTTCCAATATGTCTCAGTTTTCGTCCCCTGGTACTCGGGTGCAACATTCCAGACGCTTTGCTAACACTCTCCCCACTTGGAGAGTCAGAGCCTTTAACCTCCTGTTTGGCCCAGTTTGCAATTTCTGCGGAAGATGAACAGGAATAGGGAGAACCAATGAGAGACTAGCTGGAGGTGTCTGGACGGGCAAATTGAACTCTCATTTCCCACCAAGAAGAGGAATTAACCAAAGGCTTAGCGTGCCGTGCCAGAACCACACTGGGCCCTGAAGCAATCCTGTTGTGTTGCGGCCAGCTCACAAGAAAGCGAGTTGAAGAAAGGAGCTCAGGGGCACTGTAATTCACAAACCTGCAGAGTTATAAATGACAGCTATCGTCCAAAAATATATTGAAGTAAGGCTGACAAGAGGACTTGAAAGTGGGGCAGAATTGCAGGAAACCGATTTCAGGAGGTAGACTGGAATTGCATGTAAAGCATAGGAAAAGAGGCAGAACGTCCACAATGATGCACTTGGCCAAAAAGGGCGTATGCGTTTTTTCCTGAATATATTCAGGAAAAAACGCATACGCCCTTTTTGGCCAACCAAGCAAGCTTGCAAAGGAAATCTGCACTACAATGACGTCTCTCTGCCCCCCGGTCAAAAGGGCCATCTGAAAAAAGTGTAAAATCCAGAAAGGCAGGACAGGCCATGGAGAACTGGGAGCCTTGTTATGCTGATGGGCGGGATGTTAACTGCCAACAGCCACTCGGGAGAAGTGTATGGTGTTTCCTGAAACATCTAAAAAACAAAGCAATAGAGCCTAGGGCACTTCCACTTATGGTCCTATAGCCTTGGGAAATTAAAATCAAAAAGACACAGCCACCCCAAAGTTTGGGACGGCTCTGTTTACAAGAACCTCGTTTACGGTACAAGGTCAATATCGCAGAAAGTGAAAAATGGATAAAGAAGTTGTGGTACTTACGTACAATGCAATATCACTCAGCAATGAAATCTATGTCATCAGGCCCGTAGCAGCATAATGAGTGGATTCAGGTATGATGATCCTAACTGAAATAAGTCACACAGAAAAAGAAACATCATAAGATAACACTAGTACATGGAATGTAAACTTGGCTACACAGGAACTGGATTACAAAACAGAACAGGGTCTCAAATGTAGAAAACCAACTTATGCTTGCTTAAGGGGAAAGGTGAGTTGGGGTGCTGCATAAAACCAGAGATTGAAATGAGCACAGATAAAGTTCCTTAAGCCAAATATGGAATAGACAAGAGCTACTCCTTGCTCAACGAAATGGACTCAACACCCCATATTAAACGCCTAAGCATGTACCTGAGTAGTAAGTATCTTAAAACCTATGGATTGCTATGTCTCCGAAAGAGAATCAAGCGTGTGTACAGGGGCATAAACGCAGCAGTGATAGGATTGGAGAGGTTCGGTGAGCAAATGAAGACCCTTTGAAGTCGTATTGCATGGTACCCATTCCACGGATCTCAACTCTCCAGGTTTAAGGGATTCTTCCTTCAGCTAAAACATGCATGTGGAACCCAGAGTATGATCAACCGTGTGATCAGGAGACGTGTCAAATATGTCTCAGTTTTTGTTCCCTGGTACTCGGGTGCAACATTCCAGACGCTTTCCTAACACTCTCCCGTCTTGGAGAGTCAGTGCCTTTAACCTCCTGTTTGGCCCAGTTTGCAATTTCTGCGGAAGATGAACAGGAATAGTGAGGACCAATGAGAGACTAGCTGGAGGTGTCTGGATGGGCAAATTTAACTGTCATTTCCCAACAGGAAGAGGAATTAAACAAAGGCTCAACTTGCCATGCCGGAACCACACTAGGGCCTGAAGCAATCCTGCGGTGTTGCGGCCAGCTCACAAGAAAGCGTGTTGAAGAAAGGCGCTCAGGGGCACTGTCATTCACAAACCTGCAGAGTTATAAATGACAGCTATCGTCCAAAAATACATTGAAGTAAGGCTGCCAAGAGGACTTGAAAGCGGGGCAGAATAGCAGGCAACCGATTTCAGGAGGTAGACTGGAATTGCATGTAAAGCATAGGAAAAGAGGCAGAACGTCCACAATGATGCACTTGGCCAAAAAGGGCGTATGCGTTTTTTCCTGAATATATTCAGGAAAAAAACGCATACGCCCTTTTTGGCCAACCAAGCAAGCTTGCAAAGGAAATCTGCACTACAATGACGTCTCTTTGCCCCTCCCCCCACCCCCGTCAAAAGGGCCATCTGAAAAAAGTGTAAAATCCAGAAAGGCAGAACAGGCCATGGAGAACTGGGAGCCTTGTTATGCTGATGGGCGGGATGTAAATTGCCAACAGCCACTGGGGAGCAGTGTATGGTGTTTCCTGAAACATCTAAAAAACAAAGCAACAGAGCCTAGGGCACTTCCACTTATGGTCCTATAGCTTAGGGAAATTAAAATCAAAAAGACACAGCCACCCCAAAGTTTGGGACGCCTCTGTTTACAAGAACCTCGTTTACAGTACAAGTTCAATATCGCAGAAAGCGAAAAATGGATAAAGAAGTTGTGGTACTTACGTACAATGCAATATCACTCAGCAATGAAATCTATGTCATCAGGCCCGTAGCAGCATAATGAGTGGATTCAGGTACGATGATTCTAAGTGAAATAAGTCACACAGGAAAAGAAACATCATAAGATATCACTAATACACGGAATGTAAACTTGGCTACACAGGAACTGAATTACAAAACAGAACAGGGTCTCAAATGTAGAAAGCCAACTTATGCTTGCTTAAGGGGAAAGGTGAGTTGGGGTGCTGCATAAAACCAGACATTGAAATTAGCACAGATACCGTTCCATAAGCCAAATATGTAATAGACAAGAGCTACTCCTTGCTCAACGAAGTGGACTCAACACCCCATATTAAACGCCTAAGAATATACCTGACTAGTAAGAATCTTAAAACCTATGGATTTATATGTCTCCGAAAGAGAATCAAGCGTGTGTACAGCGGCATAAACGCAGCAGTGATAGGATTGGTGAGGTTCGGTGAGCAAATGCAGACCCTTTGAAGTTATATTGCATGGTAACCATTCCATGGGTCTCAACTCTCCAGGTTTAAGGGATTCTTCCTTCAGCTAAAACATGCATGTGGAACCCAGAGTATGATCCACCGTGTGATCGGGAAATGTGTTCCAATATGTCTCAGTTTTCGTCCCCTGGTACTCGGGTACAACATTCCAGACGCTTTACTAACACTCTCCCCACTTGGAGAGTCAGAGCCTTTAACCTCCTGTTTGGCCCAGTTTGCAATTTCTGCGGAAGATGAACAGGAATAGGGAGAACCAATGAGAGACTAGCTGGAGGTGTCTGGACGGGCAAATTGAACTCTCATTTCCCACCAGGAATAGGAATTAACCAAAGGCTCAGCGTGCCGTGCCAGAACCACACTGGGCCCTGAAGCAATCCTGTTGTGTTGCGGCCAGCTCACAAGAAAGCGAGTTGAAGAAAGGAGCTCAGGGGCACTGTAATTCACAAACCTGCAGAGTTATAAATGACAGCTATCGTCCAAAAATATATTGAAGTAAGGCTGCCAAGAGGACTTGAAATCGGGGCAGAATTGCAGGAAACCGATTTCAGGAGGTAGACTGGAATTGCATTGAAAGCATAGGAAAAGAGGCAGAACGTCCACAATGATGCACTTGGCCAAAAAGGGCGTATGCGTTTTTTCCTGAATATATTCAGGAAAAAACGCATACGCCCTTTTTGGCCAACCAAGCAAGCTTGCAAAGGAAATCTGCACTACAATGAAGTCTCTCTGCCCCCCGGTCAAAAGGGCCATCTGAAAAAAGTGTAAAATCCAGAAAGGCAGGACAGGCCATGGAGAACTGGGAGCCTTGTTATGCTGATGGGCGGGATGTAAATTGCCAACAGCCACTCTGGAGAAGTGTATGGTGTTTCCTGAAACATCTAAAAAACAAAGCAACAGAGCCTAGGGCACTTCCACTTATGGTCCTATAGCTTAGGGAAATTAAAATCAAAAAGACACAGCCACCCCAAAGTTTGGGACGCCTCTGTTTACAAGAACCTCGTTTACGGTACAAGTTCAATATCACAGAAAGCGAAAAATGGAAAAGAAGTTGTGGTACTTACGTACAATGCAATATCACTCAGCAATGACATCTATGTCATCAGGCCCGTAGCAGCATAATGAGTGGATTCAGGTATGATGATTCTAACTGAAATAAGTCACACAGAAAAAGAAACATCATAAGATATCACTAATACACGGAATGTAAACTTGGCTACAGAGGAACTGAATTACAAAACAGAACAGGGTCTCAAATTTAGAAAACCAACTTATGCTTGCTTAAGGGGAAAGGTGAGTTGGGGTGCTGCATAAAACCAGAGATTGAAATCAGCACAGATAAAGTTCCTTAAGCCTAATATGTAACAGACAAGAGCTACTCCTTGCTCAACGAAGTGGACTCAACACCCCATATTAAACGCCTAAGAATATACCTGACTAGTAAGAATCTTAAAACCTATGGATTTATATGTCTCCGAAAGAGAATCAAGCGTGTGTACAGCGGCATAAACGCAGCAGTGATAGGATTGGTGAGGTTCGGTGAGCAAATGCAGACCCTTTGAAGTTATATTGCATGGTAACCATTCCATGGGTCTCAACTCTCCAGGTTTAAGGGATTCTTCCTTCAGCTAAAACATGCATGTGGAACCCAGAGTATGATCCACCGTGTGATCGGGAAACGTGTTCCAATATGTCTCAGTTTTCGTCCCCTGGTACTCGGGTGCAACATTCCAGACGCTTTACTAACACTCTCCCCACTTGGAGAGTCAGAGCCTTTAACCTCCTGTTTGGCCCAGTTTGCAATTTCTGCGGAAGATGAACAGGAATAGGGAGAACCAATGAGAGACTAGCTGGAGGTGTCTGGACGGGCAAATTGAACTCTCATTTCCCACCAAGAAGAGGAATTAACCAAAGGCTCAGCGTGCCGTGCCGGAACCACACTAGGGCCTGAAGCAATCCTGCAGTGTTGAGGCCAGCTCACAAGAAAGCGGGTTGAAGAAAGGAGCTCAGGGGCACTGTCATTCACAAACCTGCAGAGTTATACATGACAGCTATCGTCCAAAAATATACTGAAGTAAGGCTGCCAAGAGGACTTGAAAGCGGGGCAGAATTGCAGGAAACCGATTTCAGGAGGTAGACTGGAATTGCATGTAAAGCATAGGAAAAGAGGCAGAACGTCCACAATGATGCACTTGGCCAAAAAGGGCGTATGCGTTTTTTCCTGAATATATTCAGGAAAAAACGCATACGCCCTTTTTGGCCAACCAAGCAAGCTTGCAAAGGAAATCTGCACTACAATGACGTCTCTCTGCCCCCCGGTCAAAAGGGCCATCTGAAAAAAGTGTAAAATCCAGAAAGGCAGGACAGGCCATGGAGAACTGGGAGCCTTGTTATGCTGATGGGCGGGATGTAAACTGCCAACAGCCACTCGGGAGAAGTGTATGGTGTTTCCTGAAACATCTAAAAAACAAAGCAACAGAGCCTAGGGCACTTCCACTTATGGTCCTATAGCCTTGGGAAATTAAAATCAAAAAGACACAGCCACCCCAAAGTTTGGGACGGCTCTGTTTACAAGAACCTCGTTTACGGTACAAGGTCAATATCGCAGAAAGTGAAAAATGGATAAAGAAGTTGTGGTACTTACGTACAATGCAATATCACTCAGCAATGAAATCTATGTCATCAGGCCCGTAGCAGCATAATGAGTGGATTCAGGTATGATGATTCTAACTGAAATAAGTCACACAGAAAAAGAAACATCATAAGATAACACTAGTACACGGAATGTAAACTTGGCTACACAGGAACTGGATTACAAAACAGAACAGGGTCTCAATTGTAGAAAACCAACTTATGCTTGCTTAAGGGGAAAGGTGAGTTGGGGTGCTGCATAAAACCAGAGATTGAAATGAGCACAGATAAAGTTCCTTAAGCCAAATATGGAATAGTCAAGAGCTACTCCTTGCTCAACGAAATGGACTCAACACCCCATATTAAACGTGTAAGAATGTATCTGACTAGTAAGTATCTTAAAACCTATGGATTGCTATGTCTCCGAAAGAGAATCAAGCGTGTGTACAGGGGCATAAACGCAGCAGTGATAGGATTGGAGAGGTTCGGAGAGCAAATGAAGACCCTTTGAAGTCGTATTGCATGGTACCCATTCCACGGATCTCAACTCTCCAGGTTTAAGGGATTCTTCCTTCAGCTAAAACATGCATGTGGAACCCAGAGTATGATCAACCGTGTGATCAGGAGACGTGTCAAATATGTCTCAGTTTTTGTTCCCTGGTACTCGGGTGCAACATTCCAGATGCTTTGCTAACACTCTCCCGTCTTGGAGAGTCAGTGCCTTTAACCTCCTGTTTGGCCCAGTTTGCAATTTCTGCGGAAGATGAACAGGAATAGTGAGGACCAATGAGAGACTAGCTGGAGGTGTCTGGATGGGCAAATTTAACTCTCATTTCCCACCAGGAAGAGGAATTAACCAAAGGCTCAACTTGCCATGCCGGAACCACACTAGGGCCTGAATCAATCCTGCGGTGTTGCGGCCAGCTCACAAGAAAGCGTGTTGAAGAAAGGAGCTCAGGGGCACTGTCATTCACAAACCTGCAGAGTTATAAATGACAGCTATCGTCCAAAAATACATTGAAGTAAGGCTGCCAAGAGGACTTGAAAGCGGGGCAGAATAGCAGGCAACCGATTTCAGGAGGTAGACTGGAATTGCATGTAAAGCATAGGAAAAGAGGCAGAACGTCCACAATGATGCACTTGGCCAAAAAGGGCGTATGCGTTTTTTCCTGAATATATTCAGGAAAAAAACACATACGCCCTTTTTGGCCAACCAAGCAAGCTTGCAAAGGAAATCTGCACTACAATGACGTCTCTCTGCCCCTCCCCCCACCCCCGTCAAAAGGGCCATCTGAAAAAAGTGTAAAATCCAGAAAGGCAGAACAGGCCATGGAGAACTGGGAGCCTTGTTATGCTGATGGGCGGGATGTAAAGTGCCAACAGCCACTGGGGAGCAGTGTATGGTGTTTCCTGAAACATCTAAAAAACAAAGCAACAGAGCCTAGGGCACTTCCACTTATGGTCCTATAGCTTAGGGAAATTAAAATCAAAAAGACACAGCCACCCCAAAGTTTGGGACGGCTCTGTTTACAAGAACCTCGTTTACAGTACAAGTTCAATATCGCAGAAAGCGAAAAATGGATAAAGAAGTTGTGGTACTTACGTACAATGCAATATCACTCAGCAATGAAATCTATGTCATCAGGCCCGTAGCAGCATAATGAGTGGATTCAGGTACGATGATTCTAAGTGAAATAAGTCACACAGGAAAAGAAACATCATAAGATATCACTAATACACGGAATGTAAAGTTGGGTATACAGGAACTGAATTACAAAACAGAACAGGGTCTCAAATGTAGAAAGCCAACTTATGCTTGCTTAAGGGGAAAGGTGAGTTGGGGTGCTGCATAAAACCAGAGATTGAAATTAGCACAGATACCGTTCCATAAGCCAAATATGTAATAGACAAGAGCTACTCCTTGCTCAACGAAGTGGACTCAACACCCCATATTAAATGCCTAAGAATATACCTGACTAGTAAGAATCTTAAAACCTATGGATTTATATGTCTCCGAAAGAGAATCAAGCGTGTGTACAGCGGCATAAACGCAGCAGTGATAGGATTGGTGAGGTTCGGTGAGCAAATGCAGACCCTTTGAAGTTATATTGCATGGTAACCATTCCATGGGTCTCAACTCTCCAGGTTTAAGGGATTCTTCCTTCAGCTAAAACATGCATGTGGAACCCAGAGTATGATCCACCGTGTGATCGGGAAACGTGTTCCAATATGTCTCAGTTTTCGTCCCCTGGTACTCGGGTACAACATTCCAGACGCTTTACTAACACTCTCCCCACTTGGAGAGTCAGAGCCTTTAACCTCCTGTTTGGCCCAGTTTGCAATTTCTGCGGAAGATGAACAGGAATAGGGAGAACCAATGAGAGACTAGCTGGAGGTGTCTGGACGGGCAAATTGAACTCTCATTTCCCACCAGGAAGAGGAATTAACCAAAGGCTCAGCGTGCCGTGCCGGAACCAGATTAGGGCCTGAAGCAATCCTGCGGTGTTGCGGCCAGCTCACAAGAAAGCGAGTTGAAGAAAGGAGCTCAGGGGCACTGTAATTCACAAACCTGCAGACTTATAAATGACAGCTATCGTCCAAAAATATACTGAAGTAAGGCTGCCAAGAGGACTTGAAAGCGGGGCAGAATTGCAGGAAACCGATTTCAGGAGGTAGACTGGAATTGCATTTAAAGCATAGGAAAAGAGGCAGAACGTCCACAATGATGCACTTGGCCAAAAAGGGCGTATGCGTTTTTTCCTGAATATATTCAGGAAAAAACGCATACGCCCTTTTTGGCCAAACAAGCAAGCTTGCAAAGGAAATCTGCACTACAATGAAGTCTCACTTCCCCCCGGTCAAAAGGGCCATCTGAAAAAAGTGTAAAATCCAGAAAGGCAGGACAGGCCATGGAGAACTGGGAGCCTTGTTATGCTGATGGGCGGAATGTAAATTGCCAACAGCCACTGGGGAGCAGTGTATGGTGTTTCCTGAAACATCTAAAAAACAAAGCAACAGAGCCTAGGGCACTTCCACTTATGGTCCTATAGCCTTGGGAAATTAAAATCAAAAAGACACAGCCACCGCAAAGTTTGGGACGGCTCTGTTTACAAGAACCTCGTTTACGGTACAAGGTCAATATCGCAGAAAGTGAAAAATGGATAAAGAAGTTGTGGTACTTACGTACAATGCAATATCACTCAGCAATGAAATCTATGTCATCAGGCCCGTAGCAGCAAAATGAGTGGATTCAGGTATGATGATTCTAACTGAAATAAGTCACACAGAAAAAGAAACATCATAAGATAACACTAGTACACGGAATGTAAACTTGGCTACACAGGAACTGGATTACAAAACAGAACAGGGTCTCAAATGTAGAAAACCAACTTATGCTTGCTTAAGGGGAAAGGTGAGTTGGGGTGCTGCATAAAACCAGAGATTGAAATGAGCACAGATAAAGTTCCTTAAGCCAAATATGGAATAGTCAAGAGCTACTCCTTGCTCAACGAAATGGACTCAACACCCCATATTAAACGTGTAAGAATGTATCTGACTAGTAAGTATCTTAAAACCTATGGATTGCTATGTCTCCGAAAGAGAATCAAGCGTGTGTACAGGGGCATAAACGCAGCAGTGATAGGATTGGAGAGGTTCGGTGAGCAAATGAAGACCCTTTGAAGTCGTATTGCATGGTACCCATTCCACGGATCTCAACTCTCCAGGTTTAAGGGATTCTTCCTTCAGCTAAAACATGCATGTGGAACCCAGAGTATGATCAACCGTGTGATCAGGAGACGTGTCAAATATGTCTCAGTTTTTGTTCCCTGGTACTCGGGTGCAACATTCCAGACGCTTTGCTAACACTCTCCCGTCTTGGAGAGTCAGTGCCTTTAACCTCCTGTTTGGCCCAGTTTGCAGTTTCTGCGGAAGATGAACAGGAATAGTGAGGACCAATGAGAGACTAGCTGGAGGTGTCTGGATGGGCAAATTTAACTCTCATTTCCCACCAGGAAGAGGAATTAACCAAAGGCTCAACTTGCCATGCCGGAACCACACTAGGGCCTGAAGCAATCCTGCGGTGTTGCGGCCAGCTCACAAGAAAGCGTGTTGAAGAAAGGAGCTCAGGGGCACTGTCATTCACAAACCTGCAGAGTTATAAATGACAGCTATCGTCCAAAAATACATTGAAGTAAGGCTGCCAAGAGGACTTGAAAGCGGGGCAGAATAGCAGGCAACCGATTTCAGGAGGTAGACTGGAATTGCATGTAAAGCATAGGAAAAGAGGCAGAACGTCCACAATGATGCACTTGGCCAAAAAGGGCGTATGCGTTTTTTCCTGAATATATTCAGGAAAAAAACGCATACGCCCTTTTTGGCCAACCAAGCAAGCTTGCAAAGGAAATCTGCACTACAATGACGTCTCTTTGCCCCTCCCCCCACCCCCGTCAAAAGGGCCATCTGAAAAAAGTGTAAAATCCAGAAAGGCAGAACAGGCCATGGAGAACTGGGAGCCTTGTTATGCTGATGGGCGGGATGTAAATTGCCAACAGCCACTGGGGAGCAGTGTATGGTGTTTCCTGAAACATCTAAAAAACAAAGCAACAGAGCCTAGGGCACTTCCACTTATGGTCCTATAGCTTAGGGAAATTAAAATCAAAAAGACACAGCCACCCCAAAGTTTGGGACGCCTCTGTTTACAAGAACCTCGTTTACAGTACAAGTTCAATATCGCAGAAAGCGAAAAATGGATAAAGAAGTTGTGGTACTTACGTACAATGCAATATCACTCAGCAATGAAATCTATGTCATCAGGCCCGTAGCAGCATAATGAGTGGATTCAGGTACGATGATTCTAAGTGAAATAAGTCACACAGGAAAAGAAACATCATAAGATATCACTAATACACGGAATGTAAACTTGGCTACACAGGAACTGAATTACAAAACAGAACAGGGTCTCAAATGTAGAAAGCCAACTTATGCTTGCTTAAGGGGAAAGGTGAGTTGGGGTGCTGCATAAAACCAGACATTGAAATTAGCACAGATACCGTTCCATAAGCCAAATATGTAATAGACAAGAGCTACTCCTTGCTCAACGAAGTGGACTCAACACCCCATATTAAACGCCTAAGAATATACCTGACTAGTAAGAATCTTAAAACCTATGGATTTATATGTCTCCGAAAGAGAATCAAGCGTGTGTACAGCGGCATAAACGCAGCAGTGATAGGATTGGTGAGGTTCGGTGAGCAAATGCAGACCCTTTGAAGTTATATTGCATGGTAACCATTCCATGGGTCTCAACTCTCCAGGTTTAAGGGATTCTTCCTTCAGCTAAAACATGCATGTGGAACCCAGAGTATGATCCACCGTGTGATCGGGAAATGTGTTCCAATATGTCTCAGTTTTCGTCCCCTGGTACTCGGGTACAACATTCCAGACGCTTTACTAACACTCTCCCCACTTGGAGAGTCAGAGCCTTTAACCTCCTGTTTGGCCCAGTTTGCAATTTCTGCGGAAGATGAACAGGAATAGGGAGAACCAATGAGAGACTAGCTGGAGGTGTCTGGACGGGCAAATTGAACTCTCATTTCCCACCAGGAAGAGGAATTAACCAAAGGCTCAGCGTGCCGTTCCGGAACCAGATTAGGGCCTGAAGCAATCGTGCGGTGTTGCGGCCAGCTCACAAGAAAGCGAGTTGAAGAAAGGAGCTCAGGGGCACTGTAATTCACAAACCTGCAGACTTATAAATGACAGCTATCGTCCAAAAATATACTGAAGTAAGGCTGCCAAGAGGACTTGAAAGCGGGGCAGAATTGCAGGAAACTGATTTCAGGAGGTAGACTGGAATTGCATTTAAAGCATAGGAAAAGAGGCAGAACGTCCACAATGATGCACTTGGCCAAAAAGGGCGTATGCGTTTTTTCCTGAATATATTCAGGAAAAAACGCATACGCCCTTTTTGGCCAAACAAGCAAGCTTGCAAAGGAAATCTGCAGTGCAATGAAGTCTCACTTCCCCCCGGTCAATAGGGCCATCTGAAAAAAGTGTAAAATCCAGAAAGGCAGGACAGGCCATGGAGAACTGGGAGCCTTGTTATGCTGATGGGCGGAATGTAAATTGCCAACAGCCACTGGGGAGCAGTGTATGGTGTTTCCTGAAACATCTAAAAAACAACGCAACACAGCCTAGGGCACTTCCACTTATGGTCCTATAGCTTAGGGAAATTAAAATCAAAAAGACACAGCCACCCCAAAGTTTGGGACGGCTCTGTTTACAAGAACCTCGTTTATGGTACAAGTTCAATATCGCAGAAAGTGAAATATGGATAAAGTAGTTGTGGTACTTACGTACAATGCAATATCCCTCAGCAATGAAATCTATGTCATCAGGCCTGTAGCAGCATAATGAGTGGATTCAGATATGATGATTCTAACTGAAATAAGTCACACAGAAAAAGAAACATCATAAGATATCACTAATACACAGAATGTAAACTTGGCTACACAGGAACTGAATTACAAAACAGAACGGGGTCTCAAATTTAGAAAACCAACTTATGCTTGCTTAAGTGGAAAGGTGAGTTGGGGTGCTGCATAAAACCAGAGATTGAAATGAGCACAGATAAAGTTCCTTAAGCCAAATATGGAATAGACAAGAGCTACTCCTTGCTCAACGAAATGGACTCAACACCCCATATTAAACGTGTAAGAATGTATCTGACTAGTAAGTATCTGAAAACCTATGGATTGCTATGTCTCCGAAAGAGAATCAAGCGTGTGTACAGGGGCATAAACGCAGCAGTGATAGGACTGGAGAGGTTCGGTGAGCAAATGAAGACCGTTTGAAGTCATATTGCATGGTACCCATTCCACGGGTCTCTACTCTCCAGGTTTAAGGGATTCTTCCTTCAGCTAAAACATGCATGTGGTACCCAGAGTATGATCAACCGTGTGATCGGGAGATGTGTTCCAATATGTCTCAGTTTTCGTCCCCTGGTACTCGGGTGCAACATTCCAGACGCTTTACTAACACTCTCCCCACTTGGAGAGTCAGAGCCTTTAACCTCCTGTTTGGCCCAGTTTGCATTTTCTGCGGAAGATGAACAGGAATAGGGAGAACCAATGAGAGGCTAGCTGGAGGTGTCTGGACGGGCAAATTTAACTCTCATTTCCCACCAGGAAGAGGAAATAACCAAAGCCTCAGCGTGCCGTGCCGGAACCAGATTAGGGCCTGAAGCCATCCTGCGGTGTTGCGGCCAGCTCACAAGAAAGCGGGTTGAAGAAAGGAGCTCAGGGGCACTGTAATTCAAAAACCTGCAGAGTTATAAACGACAGCTATCGTCCAAAAATATATTGAAGTAAGGCTGACAAGAGGAGTTGAAAGTGGGGCAGAATTGCAGGAAACGGATTTCAGGAGGTAGACTGGAATTGCATGTAAAGCATAGGAAAAGAGGCAGAACGTCCACAATGATGCACTTGGCCAAAAAGGGCGTATGCGTTTTTTCCTGAATATATTCAGGAAAAAACGCATACGCCCTTTTTGGCCAACCAAGCAAGCTTGCAAAGGAAATCTGCACTACAATGACGTCTCTCTGCCCCCCGGTCAAAAGGGCCATCTGAAAAAAGTGTAAAATCCAGAAAGGCAGGACAGGCCATGGAGAACTGGGAGCCTTGTTATGCTGATGGGCGGGATGTAAACTGCCAACAGCCACTCGGGAGAAGTGTATGGTGTTTCCTGAAACATCTAAAAAACAAAGCAACAGAGCCTAGGGCACTTCCACTTATGGTCCTATAGCCTTGGGAAATTAAAATCAAAAAGACACAGCCACCCCAAAGTTTGGGACGGCTCTGTTTACAAGAACCTCGTTTACGGTACAAGGTCAATATCGCAGAAAGTGAAAAATGGATAAAGAAGTTGTGGTACTTACGTACAATGCAATATCACTCAGCAATGAAATCTATGTCATCAGGCCCATAGCAGCATAATGAGTGGATTCAGGTATGATGATTCTAACTGAAATAAGTCACACAGAAAAAGAAACATCATAAGATAACACTAGTACATGGAATGTAAACTTGGCTACACAGGAACTGGATTACAAAACAGAACAGGGTCTCAAATGTAGAAAACCAACTTATGCTTGCTTAAGGGGAAAGGTGAGTTCGGGTGCTGCATAAAACCAGAGATTGAAATGAGCACAGATAAAGTTCCTTAAGCCAAATATGGAATAGACAAGAGCTACTCCTTGCTCAACGAAATGGACTCAACACCCCATATTAAACGCCTAAGCATGTACCTGAGTAGTAAGTATCTTAAAACCTATGGATTGCTATGTCTCCGAAAGAGAATCAAGCGTGTGTACAGGGGCATAAACGCAGCAGTGATAGGATTGGAGAGGTTCGGTGAGCAAATGAAGACCCTTTGAAGTCGTATTGCATGGTACCCATTCCACGGATCTCAACTCTCCAGGTTTAAGGGATTCTTCCTTCAGCTAAAACATGCATGTGGAACCCAGAGTATGATCAACCGTGTGATCAGGAGACGTGTCAAATATGTCTCAGTTTTTGTTCCCTGGTACTCGGGTGCAACATTCCAGACGCTTTGCTAACACTCTCCCGTCTTGGAGAGTCAGTGCCTTTAACCTCCTGTTTGGCCCAGTTTGCAATTTCTGCGGAAGATGAACAGGAATAGTGAGGACCAATGAGAGACTAGCTGGAGGTGTCTGGATGGGCAAATTTAACTCTCATTTCCCACCAGGAAGAGGAATTAACCAAAGGCTCAACTTGCCATGCCGGAACCACACTAGGGCCTGAAGCAATCCTGCGGTGTTGCGGCCAGCTCACAAGAAAGCGTGTTGAAGAAAGGAGCTCAGGGGCACTGTCATTCACAAACCTGCAGAGTTATAAATGACAGCTATCGTCCAAAAATACATTGAAGTAAGGCTGCCAAGAGGACTTGAAAGCGGGGCAGAATAGCAGGCAACCGATTTCAGGAGGTAGACTGGAATTGCATGTAAAGCATAGGAAAAGAGGCAGAACCTCCACAATGATGCACTTGGCCAAAAAGGGCGTATGCGTTTTTTCCTGAATATATTCAGGAAAAAAACGCATACGCCCTTTTTGGCCAACCAAGCAAGCTTGCAAAGGAAATCTGCACTACATTGAAGTCTCACTGCCCCCCCGAGCCCCGTCAAAAGGGCCATCTGAAAAAAGTGTAAAATCCAGAAAGGCAGAACAGGCCATGGAGAACTGGGAGCCTTGTTATGCTGATGGGCGGGATGTAAATTGCCAACAGCCACTCTGGAGAAGTGTATGGTGTTTCCTGAAACATCTAAAAAAGAAAGCAACAGAGCCTAGGGCACTTCCACTTATGGTCCTATAGCTTAGGGAAATTAAAATCAAAAAGACACAGCCACCCCAAAGTTTGGGACGGCTCTGTTTACAAGAACCTCGTTTACAGTACAAGTTCAATATCGCAGAAAGCGAAAAATGGATAAAGAAGTTGTGGTACTTACGTACAATGCAATATCACTCAGCAATGAAATCTATGTCATCAGGCCCGTAGCAGCATAATGAGTGGATTCAGGTACGATGATTCTAAGTGAAATAAGTCACACAGGAAAAGAAACATCATAAGATATCACTAATACACGGAATGTAAACTTGGCTACACAGGAACTGAATTACAAAACAGAACAGGGTCTCAAATGTAGAAAGCCAACTTATGCTTGCTTAAGGGGAAAGGTGAGTTGGGGTGCTGCATAAAACCAGAGATTGAAATTAGCACAGAATCCGTTCCATAAGCCAAATATGTAATAGACAAGAGCTACTCCTTGCTCAACGAAGTGGACTCAACACCCCATATTAAACGCCTAAGAATATACCTGACTAGTAAGAATCTTAAAACCTATGGATATATATGTCTCCGAAAGAGAATCAAGCGTGTGTACAGCAGCATAAACGCAGCAGTGATAGGATTGGTGAGGTTCGGTGAGCAAATGCAGACCCTTTGAAGTTATATTGCATGGTAACCATTCCATGGGTCTCAACTCTCCAGGTTTAAGGGATTCTTCCTTCAGCTAAAACATGCATGTGGAACCCAGAGTATGATCCACCGTGTGATCGGGAAACGTGTTCCAATATGTCTCAGTTTTCGTCCCCTGGTACTCGGGTGCAACATTCCAGACGCTTTACTAACACTCTCCCCACTTGGAGAGTCAGAGCCTTTAACCTCCTGTTTGGCCCAGTTTGCAATTTCTGCGGAAGATGAACAGGAATAGGGAGAACCAATGAGAGACTAGCTGGAGGTGTCTGGACGGGCAAATTGAACTCTCATTTCCCACCAAGAAGAGGAATTAACCAAAGGCTTAGCGTGCCGTGCCAGAACCACACTGGGCCCTGAAGCAATCCTGTTGTGTTGCGGCCAGCTCACAAGAAAGCGAGTTGAAGAAAGGAGCTCAGGGGCACTGTAATTCACAAACCTGCAGAGTTATAAATGACAGCTATCGTCCAAAAATATATTGAAGTAAGGCTGCCAAGAGGACTTGAAACCGGGGCAGAATTGCAGGAAACCGATTTCAGGAGGTAGACTGGAATTGCATGTAAAGCATAGGAAAAGAGGCAGAACGTCCACAATGATGCACTTGGCCAAAAAGGGCGTATGCGTTTTTTCCTGAATATATTCAGGAAAAAACGCATACGCCCTTTTTGGCCAACCAAGCAAGCTTGCAAAGGAAATCTGCACTACAATGAAGTCTCTCTGCCCCCCGGTCAAAAGGGCCATCTGAAAAAAGTGTAAAATCCAGAAAGGCAGGACAGGCCATGGAGAACTGGGAGCCTTGTTATGCTGATGGGCGGGATGTAAATTGCCAACAGCCACTCTGGAGAAGTGTATGGTGTTTCCTGAAACATCTAAAAAACAAAGCAACAGAGCCTAGGGCACTTCCACTTATGGTCCTATAGCTTAGGGAAATTAAAATCAAAAAGACACAGCCACCCCAAAGTTTGGGACGCCTCTGTTTACAAGAACCTCGTTTACGGTACAAGTTCAATATCACAGAAAGCGAAAAATGGAAAAGAAGTTGTGGTACTTACGTACAATGCAATATCACTCAGCAATGACATCTATGTCATCAGGCCCGTAGCAGCATAATGAGTGGATTCAGGTATGATGATTCTAACTGAAATAAGTCACACAGAAAAAGAAACATCATAAGATATCACTAATACACGGAATGTAAACTTGGCTACAGAGGAACTGAATTACAAAACAGAACAGGGTCTCAAATTTAGAAAACCAACTTATGCTTGCTTAAGGGGAAAGGTGAGTTGGGGTGCTGCATAAAACCAGAGATTGAAATCAGCACAGATAAAGTTCCTTAAGCCTAATATGTAACAGACAAGAGCTACTCCTTGCTCAACGAAGTGGACTCAACACCCCATATTAAACGCCTAAGAATATACCTGACTAGTAAGAATCTTAAAACCTATGGATTTATATGTCTCCGAAAGAGAATCAAGCGTGTGTACAGCGGCATAAACGCAGCAGTGATAGGATTGGTGAGGTTCGGTGAGCAAATGCAGACCCTTTGAAGTTATATTGCATGGTAACCATTCCATGGGTCTCAACTCTCCAGGTTTAAGGGATTCTTCCTTCAGCTAAAACATGCATGTGGAACCCAGAGTATGATCCACCGTGTGATCGGGAAACGTGTTCCAATGTGTCTCAGTTTTCGTCCCCTGGTACTCAGGTGCAACATTCCAGACGCTTTACTAACACTCTCCCCACTTGGAGAGTCAGTGCCTTTAACCTCCTGTTTGGCCCAGTTTGCAATTTCTGCGGAAAATGAACAGGAATAGGGAGAACCAATGAGAGACTAGGTGGAGGTGTCTGGAGGGGCAAATTTAACTCTCATTTCCCACCAGGAAGAGGAATTAACCAAAGGCTCAGCGTGCCGTGCCGGAACCACACTAGGGCCTGAAGCAATCCTGCAGTGTTGAGGCCAGCTCACAAGAAAGCGGGTTGAAGAAAGGAGCTCAGGGGCACTGTCATTCACAAACCTGCAGAGTTATAAATGACAGCTATCGTCCAAAAATATATTGAAGTAAGGCTGACAAGAGGACTTGAAAGTGGAGCAGAATTGCAGGAAACCGATTTCAGGAGGTAGACTGGAATTGCATGTAAAGCATAGGAAAAGAGGCAGAACGTCCACAATGATGCACTTGGCCAAAAAGGGCGTATGCGTTTTTTCCTGAATATATTCAGGAAAAAACGCATACGCCCTTTTTGGCCAACCAAGCAAGCTTGCAAAGGAAATCTGCACTACAATGACGTCTCTCTGCCCCCCGGTCAAAAGGGCCATCTGAAAAAAGTGTAAAATCCAGAAAGGCAGGACAGGCCATGGAGAACTGGGAGCCTTGTTATGCTGATGGGCGGGATGTAAACTGCCAACAGCCACTCGGGAGAAGTGTATGGTGTTTCCTGAAACATCTAAAAAACAAAGCAACAGAGCCTAGGGCACTTCCACTTATGGTCCTATAGCCTTGGGAAATTAAAATCAAAAAGACACAGCCACCCCAAAGTTTGGGACGGCTCTGTTTACAAGAACCTCGTTTACGGTACAAGGTCAATATCGCAGAAAGTGAAAAATGGATAAAGAAGTTGTGGTACTTACGTACAATGCAATATCACTCAGCAATGAAATCTATGTCATCAGGCCCGTAGCAGCATAATGAGTGGATTCAGGTATGATGATTCTAACTGAAATAAGTCACACAGAAAAAGAAACATCATAAGATAACACTAGTACACGGAATGTAAACTTGGCTACACAGGAACTGGATTACAAAACAGAACAGGGTCTCAAATGTAGAAAACCAACTTATGCTTGCTTAAGGGGAAAGGTGAGTTGGGGTGCTGCATAAAACCAGAGATTGAAATGAGCACAGATAAAGTTCCTTAAGCCAAATATGGAATAGTCAAGAGCTACTCCTTGCTCAACGAAATGGACTCAACACCCCATATTAAACGTGTAAGAATGTATCTGACTAGTAAGTATCTTAAAACCTATGGATTGCTATGTCTCCGAAAGAGAATCAAGCGTGTGTACAGGGGCATAAACGCAGCAGTGATAGGATTGGAGAGGTTCGGTGAGCAAATGAAGACCCTTTGAAGTCGCATTGCATGGTACCCATTCCACGGATCTCAACTCTCCAGGTTTAAGGGATTCTTCCTTCAGCTAAAACATGCATGTGGAACCCAGAGTATGATCAACCGTGTGATCAGGAGACGTGTCAAATATGTCTCAGTTTTTGTTCCCTGGTACTCGGGTGCAACATTCCAGACGCTTTGCTAACACTCTCCCGTCTTGGAGAGTCAGTGCCTTTAACCTCCTGTTTGGCCCAGTTTGCAATTTCTGCGGAAGATGAACAGGAATAGTGAGGACCAATGAGAGACTAGCTGGAGGTGTCTGGATGGGCAAATTTAACTCTCATTTCCCACCAGGAAGAGGAATTAACCAAAGGCTCAACTTGCCATGCCGGAACCACACTAGGGCCTGAATCAATCCTGCGGTGTTGCGGCCAGCTCACAAGAAAGCGTGTTGAAGAAAGGAGCTCAGGGGCACTGTCATTCACAAACCTGCAGAGTTATAAATGACAGCTATCGTCCAAAAATACATTGAAGTAAGGCTGCCAAGAGGACTTGAAACCGGGGCAGAATAGCAGGCAACCGATTTCAGGAGGTAGACTGGAATTGCATGTAAAGCATAGGAAAAGAGGCAGAACGTCCACAATGATGCACTTGGCCAAAAAGGGCGTATGCGTTTTTTCCTGAATATATTCAGGAAAAAAACGCATACGCCCTTTTTGGCCAACCAAGCAAGCTTGCAAAGGAAATCTGCACTACAATGAAGTCTCACTGCCCCCCCCCACCCCCGTCAAAAGGGCCATCTGAAAAAAGTGTAAAATCCAGAAAGGCAGAACAGGCCATGGAGAACTGGGAGCCTTGTTATGCTGATGGGCGGGATGTAAATTGCCAACAGCCACTCTGGAGAAGTGTATGGTGTTTCCTGAAACATCTAAAAAACAAAGCAACAGAGCCTAGGGCACTTCCGCTTATAGTCCTATAGCTTAGGGAAATTAAAATCAAAAAGACACAGCCACCCCAAAGTTTGGGACGGCTCTGTTTACAAGAACCTCGTTTACAGTACAAGTTCAATATCGCAGAAAGCGAAAAATGGATAAAGAAGTTGTGGTACTTACGTACAATGCAATATCACTCAGCAATGAAATCTATGTCATCAGGCCCGTAGCAGCATAATGAGTGGATTCAGGTACGATGATTCTAAGTGAAATAAGTCACACAGGAAAAGAAACATCATAAGATATCACTAATACACGGAATGTAAACTTGGCTACACAGGAACTGAATTACAAAACAGAACAGGGTCTCAAATGTAGAAAGCCAACTTATGCTTGCTTAAGGGGAAAGGTGAGTTGGGGTGCTGCATAAAACCAGAGATTGAAATTAGCACAGATACCGTTCCATAAGCCAAATATGTAATAGACAAGAGCTACTCCTTGCTCAACGAAGTGGACTCAACACCCCATATTAAACGCCTAAGAATATACCTGACTAGTAAGAATCTTAAAACCTATGGATTTATATGTCTCCGAAAGAGAATCAAGCGTGTGTACAGCGGCATAAACGCAGCAGTGATAGGATTGGTGAGGTTCGGTGAGCAAATGCAGACCCTTTGAAGTTATATTGCATGGTAACCATTCCATGGGTCTCAACTCTCCAGGTTTAAGGGATTCTTCCTTCAGCTAAAACATGCATGTGGAACCCAGAGTATGATCCACCGTGTGATCGGGAAACGTGTTCCAATATGTCTCAGTTTTCGTCCCCTGGTACTCGGGTGCAACATTCCAGACGCTTTACTAACACTCTCCCCACTTGGAGAGTCAGTGCCTTTAACCTCCTGTTTGGCCCAGTTTGCAATTTCTGCGGAAAATGAACAGGAATAGGGAGAACCAATGAGAGACTAGCTGGAGGTGTCTGGACGGGCAAATTGAACTCTCATTTCCCACCAAGAAGAGGAATTAACCAAAGGCTTAGCGTGCCGTGCCAGAACCACACTGGGCCCTGAAGCAATCCTGTTGTGTTGCGGCCAGCTCACAAGAAAGCGAGTTGAAGAAAGGAGCTCAGGGGCACTGTAATTCACAAACCTGCAGAGTTATAAATGACAGCTATCGTCCAAAAATATATTGAAGTAAGGCTGCCAAGAGGACTTGAAATCGGGGCAGAATTGCAGGAAACCGATTTCAGGAGGTAGACTGGAATTGCATGTAAAGCATAGGAAAAGAGGCAGAACGTCCACAATGATGCACTTGGCCAAAAAGGGCGTATGCGTTTTTTCCTGAATATATTCAGGAAAAAACGCATACGCCCTTTTTGGCCAACCAAGCAAGCTTGCAAAGGAAATCTGCACTACAATGACGTCCCTCTGCCCCACGGTCAAAAGGGCCATCTGAAAAAAGTGTAAAATCCAGAAAGGCAGGACAGGCCATGGAGAACTGGGAGCCTTGTTATGCTGATGGGCGGGATGTAAATTGCCAACAGCCACTCTGGAGAAGTGTATGGTGTTTCCTGAAACATCTAAAAAACAAAGCAACAGAGCCTAGGGCACTTCCACTTATGGTCCTATAGCTTAGGGAAATTAAAATCAAAAAGACACAGCCACCCCAAAGTTTGGGACGCCTCTGTTTACAAGAACCTCGTTTACGGTACAAGTTCAATATCACAGAAAGCGAAAAATGGAAAAGAAGTTGTGGTACTTACGTACAATGCAATATCACTCAGCAATGACATCTATGTCATCAGGCCCGTAGCAGCATAATGAGTGGATTCAGGTATGATGATTCTAACTGAAATAAGTCACACAGAAAAAGAAACATCATAAGATATCACTAATACACGGAATGTAAACTTGGCTACAGAGGAACTGAATTACAAAACAGAACAGGGTCTCAAATTTAGAAAACCAACTTATGCTTGCTTAAGGGGAAAGGTGAGTTGGGGTGCTGCATAAAACCAGAGATTGAAATCAGCACAGATAAAGTTCCTTAAGCCTAATATGTAACAGACAAGAGCTACTCCTTGCTCAACGAAGTGGACTCAACACCCCATATTAAACGCCTAAGAATATACCTGACTAGTAAGAATCTTAAAACCTATGGATTTATATGTCTCCGAAAGAGAATCAAGCGTGTGTACAGCGGCATAAACGCAGCAGTGATAGGATTGGTGAGGTTCGGTGAGCAAATGCAGACCCTTTGAAGTTATATTGCATGGTAACCATTCCATGGGTCTCAACTCTCCAGGTTTAAGGGATTCTTCCTTCAGCTAAAACATGCATGTGGAACCCAGAGTATGATCCACCGTGTGATCGGGAAACGTGTTCCAATGTGTCTCAGTTTTCGTCCCCTGGCACTCAGGTGCAACATTCCAGACGCTTTACTAACACTCTCCCCACTTGGAGAGTCAGTGCCTTTAACCTCCTGTTTGGCCCAGTTTGCAATTTCTGCGGAAAATGAACAGGAATAGGGAGAACTAATGAGAGACTAGGTGGAGGTGTCTGGAGGGGCAAATTTAACTCTCATTTCCCACCAGGAAGAGGAATTAACCAAAGGCTCAGCGTGCCGTGCCGGAACCACACTAGGGCCTGAAGCAATCCTGCAGTGTTGAGGCCAGCTCACAAGAAAGCGGGTTGAAGAAAGGAGCTCAGGGGCACTGTCATTCACAAACCTGCAGAGTTATAAATGACAGCTATCGTCCAAAAATATATTGAAGTAAGGCTGACAAGAGGACTTGAAAGTGGAGCAGAATTGCAGGAAACCGATTTCAGGAGGTAGACTGGAATTGCATGTAAAGCATAGGAAAAGAGGCAGAACGTCCACAATGATGCACTTGGCCAAAAAGGGCGTATGCGTTTTTTCCTGAATATATTCAGGAAAAAACGCATACGCCCTTTTTGGCCAACCAAGCAAGCTTGCAAAGGAAATCTGCACTACAATGACGTCTCTCTGCCCCCCGGTCAAAAGGGCCATCTGAAAAAAGTGTAAAATCCAGAAAGGCAGGACAGGCCATGGAGAACTGGGAGCCTTGTTATGCTGATGGGCGGGATGTAAACTGCCAACAGCCACTCGGGAGAAGTGTATGGTGTTTCCTGAAACATCTAAAAAACAAAGCAACAGAGCCTAGGGCACTTCCACTTATGGTCCTATAGCCTTGGGAAATTAAAATCAAAAAGACACAGCCACCCCAAAGTTTGGGACGGCTCTGTTTACAAGAACCTCGTTTACGGTACAAGGTCAATATCGCAGAAAGTGAAAAATGGATAAAGAAGTTGTGGTACTTACGTACAATGCAATATCACTCAGCAATGAAATCTATGTCATCAGGCCCGTAGCAGCATAATGAGTGGATTCAGGTATGATGATTCTAACTGAAATAAGTCACACAGAAAAAGAAACATCATAAGATAACACTAGTACACGGAATGTAAACTTGGCTACACAGGAACTGGATTACAAAACAGAACAGGGTCTCAAATGTAGAAAACCAACTTATGCTTGCTTAAGGGGAAAGGTGAGTTGGGGTGCTGCATAAAACCAGAGATTGAAATGAACACAGATAAAGTTCCTTAAGCCAAATATGGAATAGTCAAGAGCTACTCCTTGCTCAACGAAATGGACTCAACACCCCATATTAAACGTGTAAGAATGTATCTGACTAGTAAGTAACTTAAAACCTATGGATTGCTATGTCTCCGAAAGAGAATCAAGCGTGTGTACAGGGGCATAAACGCAGCAGTGATAGGATTGGAGAGGTTCGGTGAGCAAATGAAGACCCTTTGAAGTCGTATTGCATGGTACCCATTCCACGGATCTCAACTCTCCAGGTTTAAGGGATTCTTCCTTCAGCTAAAACATGCATGTGGAACCCAGAGTATGATCAACCGTGTGATCAGGAGACGTGTCAAATATGTCTCAGTTTTTGTTCCCTGGTACTCGGGTGCAACATTCCAGACGCTTTGCTAACACTCTCCCGTCTTGGAGAGTCAGTGCCTTTAACCTCCTGTTTGGCCCAGTTTGCAATTTCTGCGGAAGATGAACAGGAATAGTGAGGACCAATGAGAGACTAGCTGGAGGTGTCTGGATGGGCAAATTTAACTCTCATTTCCCACCAGGAAGAGGAATTAACCAAAGGCTCAACTTGCCATGCCGGAACCACACTAGGGCCTGAATCAATCCTGCGGTGTTGCGGCCAGCTCACAAGAAAGCGTGTTGAAGAAAGGAGCTCAGGGGCACTGTCATTCACAAACCTGCAGAGTTATAAATGACAGCTATCGTCCAAAAATACATTGAAGTAAGGCTGCCAAGAGGACTTGAAACCGGGGCAGAATAGCAGGCAACCGATTTCAGGAGGTAGACTGGAATTGCATGTAAAGCATAGGAAAAGAGGCAGAACGTCCACAATGATGCACTTGGCCAAAAAGGGCGTATGCGTTTTTTCCTGAATATATTCAGGAAAAAAACGCATACGCCCTTTTTGGCCAACCAAGCAAGCTTGCAAAGGAAATCTGCACTACAATGAAGTCTCACTGCCCCCCCCACCCCCGACAAAAGGGCCATCTGAAAAAAGTGTAAAATCCAGAAAGGCAGAACAGGCCATGGAGAACTGGGAGCCTTGTTATGCTGATGGGCGGGATGTAAATTGCCAACAGCCACTGGGGAGCAGTGTATGGTGTTTCCTGAAACATCTAAAAAACAAAGCAACAGAGCCTAGGGCACTTCCACTTATAGTCCTATAGCTTAGGGAAATTAAAATCAAAAAGACACAGCCACCCCAAAGTTTGGGACGGCTCTGTTTACAAGAACCTCGTTTACAGTACAAGTTCAATATCGCAGAAAGCGAAAAATGGATAAAGAAGTTGTGGTACTTACGTACAATGCAATATCACTCAGCAATGAAATCTATGTCATCAGGCCCGTAGCAGCATAATGAGTGGATTCAGGTACGATGATTCTAAGTGAAATAAGTCACACAGGAAAAGAAACATCATAAGATATCACTAATACACGGAATGTAAACTTGGCTACACAGGAACTGAATTACAAAACAGAACAGGGTCTCAAATGTAGAAAGCCAACTTATGCTTGCTTAAGGGGAAAGGTGAGTTGGGGTGCTGCATAAAACCAGAGATTGAAATTAGCACAGATACCGTTCCATAAGCCAAATATGTAATAGACAAGAGCTACTCCTTGCTCAACGAAGTGGACTCAACACCCCATATTAAACGCCTAAGAATATACCTGACTAGTAAGAATCTTAAAACCTATGGATTTATATGTCTCCGAAAGAGAATCAAGCGTGTGTACAGCGGCATAAACGCAGCAGTGATAGGATTGGTGAGGTTCGGTGAGCAAATGCAGACCCTTTGAAATTATATTGCATGGTAACCATTCCATGGGTCTCAACTCTCCAGGTTTAAGGGATTCTTCCTTCAGCTAAAACATGCATGTGGAACCCAGAGTATGATCCACCGTGTGATCGGGAAACGTGTTCCAATATGTCTCAGTTTTCGTCCCCTGGTACTCGGGTGCAACATTCCAGACGCTTTACTAACACTCTCCCCACTTGGAGAGTCAGAGCCTTTAACCTCCTGTTTGGCCCAGTTTGCAATTTCTGCGGAAGATGAACAGGAATAGGGAGAACCAATGAGAGACTAGCTGGAGGTGTCTGGACGGGCAAATTGAACTCTCATTTCCCACCAAGAAGAGGAATTAACCAAAGGCTTAGCGTGCCGTGCCAGAACCACACTGGGCCCTGAAGCAATCCTGTTGTGTTGCGGCCAGCTCACAAGAAAGCGAGTTGAAGAAAGGAGCTCAGGGGCACTGTAATTCACAAACCTGCAGAGTTATAAATGACAGCTATCGTCCAAAAATATATTGAAGTAAGGCTGCCAAGAGGACTTGAAAGCGGGGCAGAATTGCAGGAAACCGATTTCAGGAGGTAGACTGGAATTGCATGTAAAGCATAGGAAAAGAGGCAGAACGTCCACAATGATGCACTTGGCCAAAAAGTGCGTATGCGTTTTTTCCTGAACATATTCAGGAAAAAACGCATACGCCCTTTTTGGCCAACCAAGCAAGCTTGCAAAGGAAATCTGCACTACAATGAAGTCTCTCTGCCCCCCGGTCAAAAGGGCCATCTGAAAAAAGTGTAAAATCCAGAAAGGCAGGACAGGCCATGGAGAACTGGGAGCCTTGTTATGCTGATGGGCGGGATGTAAATTGCCAACAGCCACTCTGGAGAAGTGTATGGTGTTTCCTGAAACATCTAAAAAACAAAGCAACAGAGCCTAGGGCACTTCCACTTATGGTCCTATAGCTTAGGGAAATTAAAATCAAAAAGACACAGCCACCCCAAAGTTTGGGACGGCTCTGCTTACAAGAACCTCGTTTACGGTACAAGTTCAATATCACAGAAAGCGAAAAATGGAAAAGAAGTTGTGGTACTTACGTACAATGCAATATCACTCAGCAATGACATCTATGTCATCAGGCCCGTAGCAGCATAATGAGTGGATTCAGGTATGATGATTCTAACTGAAATAAGTCACACAGTAAAAGAAACATCATAAGATATCACTAATACACGGAATGTAAACTTGGCTACAGAGGAACTGAATTACAAAACAGAACAGGGTCTCAAATTTAGAAAACCAACTTATGCTTGCTTAAGGGGAAAGGTGAGTTGGGGTGCTGCATAAAACCAGAGATTGAAATCAGCACAGATAAAGTTCCTTAAGCCTAATATGTAACAGACAAGAGCTACTCCTTGCTCAACGAAGTGGACTCAACACCCCATATTAAACGCCTAAGAATATACCTGACTAGTAAGAATCTTAAAACCTATGGATTTATATGTCTCCGAAAGAGAATCAAGCGTGTGTACAGCAGCATAAACGCAGCAGTGATAGGATTGGTGAGGTTCGGTGAGCAAATGCAGACCCTTTGAAGTTATATTGCATGGTAACCATTCCATGGGTCTCAACTCTCCAGGTTTAAGGGATTCTTCCTTCAGCTAAAACATGCATGTGGAACCCAGAGTATGATCCACCGTGTGATCGGGAAACGTGTTCCAATGTGTCTCAGTTTTCGTCCCCTGGTACTCAGGTGCAACATTCCAGACGCTTTACTAACACTCTCCCCACTTGGAGAGTCAGTGCCTTTAACCTCCTGTTTGGCCCAGTTTGCAATTTCTGCGGAAAATGAACAGGAATAGGGAGAACCAATGAGAGACTAGGTGGAGGTGTCTGGAGGGGCAAATTTAACTCTCATTTCCCACCAGGAAGAGGAATTAACCAAAGGCTCAGCGTGCCGTGCCGGAACCACACTAGGGCCTGAAGCAATCCTGCAGTGTTGAGGCCAGCTCACAAGAAAGCGGGTTGAAGAAAGGAGCTCAGGGGCACTGTCATTCACAAACCTGCAGAGTTATAAATGACAGCTATCGTCCAAAAATATATTGAAGTAAGGCTGACAAGAGGACTTGAAAGTGGAGCAGAATTGCAGGAAACCGATTTCAGGAGGTAGACTGGAATTGCATGTAAAGCATAGGAAAAGAGGCAGAACGTCCACAATGATGCACTTGGCCAAAAAGGGCGTATGCGTTTTTTCCTGAATATATTCAGGAAAAAACGCATACGCCCTTTTTGGCCAACCAAGCAAGCTTGCAAAGGAAATCTGCACTACAATGACGTCTCTCTGCCCCCCGGTCAAAAGGGCCATCTGAAAAAAGTGTAAAATCCAGAAAGGCAGGACAGGCCATGGAGAACTGGGAGCCTTGTTATGCTGATGGGCGGGATGTAAACTGCCAACAGCCACTCGGGAGAAGTGTATGGTGTTTCCTGAAACATCTAAAAAACAAAGCAACAGAGCCTAGGGCACTTCCACTTATGGTCCTATAGCCTTGGGAAATTAAAATCAAAAAGACACAGCCACCCCAAAGTTTGGGACGGCTCTGTTTACAAGAACCTCGTTTACGGTACAAGGTCAATATCGCAGAAAGTGAAAAATGGATAAAGAAGTTGTGGTACTTACGTACAATGCAATATCACTCAGCAATGAAATCTATGTCATCAGGCCCGTAGCAGCATAACGAGTGGATTCAGGTATGATGATTCTAACTGAAATAAGTCACACAGAAAAAGAAACATCATAAGATAACACTAGTACACGGAATGTAAACTTGGCTACACAGGAACTGGATTACAAAACAGAACAGGGTCTCAAATGTAGAAAACCAACTTATGCTTGCTTAAGGGGAAAGGTGAGTTGGGGTGCTGCATAAAACCAGAGATTGAAATGAGCACAGATAAAGTTCCTTAAGCCAAATATGGAATAGTCAAGAGCTACTCCTTGCTCAACGAAATGGACTCAACACCCCATATTAAACGTGTAAGAATGTATCTGACTTGTAAGTATCTTAAAACCTATGGATTGCTATGTCTCCGAAAGAGAATCAAGCGTGTGTACAGGGGCATAAACGCAGCAGTGATAGGATTGGAGAGGTTCGGTGAGCAAATGAAGACCCTTTGAAGTCGTATTGCATGGTACCCATTCCACGGATCTCAACTCTCCAGGTTTAAGGGATTCTTCCTTCAGCTAAAACATGCATGTGGAACCCAGAGTATGATCAACCGTGTGATCAGGAGACGTGTCAAATATGTCTCAGTTTTTGTTCCCTGGTACTCGGGTGCAACATTCCAGACGCTTTGCTAACACTCTCCCGTCTTGGAGAGTCAGTGCCTTTAACCTCCTGTTTGGCCCAGTTTGCAATTTCTGCGGAAGATGAACAGGAATAGTGAGGACCAATGAGAGACTAGCTGGAGGTGTCTGGATGGGCAAATTTAACTCTCATTTCCCACCAGGAAGAGGAATTAACCAAAGGCTCAACTTGCCATGCCGGAACCACACTAGGGCCTGAATCAATCCTGCGGTGTTGCGGCCAGCTCACAAGAAAGCGTGTTGAAGAAAGGAGCTCAGGGGCACTGTCATTCACAAACCTGCAGAGTTATAAATGACAGCTATCGTCCAAAAATACATTGAAGTAAGGCTGCCAAGAGGACTTGAAACCGGGGCAGAATAGCAGGCAACCGATTTCAGGAGGTAGACTGGAATTGCATGTAAAGCATAGGAAAAGAGGCAGAACGTCCACAATGATGCACTTGGCCAAAAAGGGCGTATGCGTTTTTTCCTGAATATATTCAGGAAAAAAACGCATACGCCCTTTTTGGCCAACCAAGCAAACTTGCAAAGGAAATCTGCACTACAATGAAGTCTCACTGCCCCCCCCCACCCCCGACAAAAGGGCCATCTGAAAAAAGTGTAAAATCCAGAAAGGCAGAACAGGCCATGGAGAACTGGGAGCCTTGTTATGCTGATGGGCGGGATGTAAATTGCCAACAGCCACTGGGGAGCAGTGTATGGTGTTTCCTGAAACATCTAAAAAACAAAGCAACAGAGCCTAGGGCACTTCCACTTATAGTCCTATAGCTTAGGGAAATTAAAATCAAAAAGACACAGCCACCCCAAAGTTTGGGACGGCTCTGTTTACAAGAACCTCGTTTACAGTACAAGTTCAATATCGCAGAAAGCGAAAAATGGATAAAGAAGTTGTGGTACTTACGTACAATGCAATATCACTCAGCAATGAAATCTATGTCATCAGGCCCGTAGCAGCATAATGAGTGGATTCAGGTACGATGATTCTAAGTGAAATAAGTCACACAGGAAAAGAAACATCATAAGATATCACTAATACACGGAATGTAAACTTGGCTACACAGGAACTGAATTACAAAACAGAACAGGGTCTCAAATGTAGAAAGCCAACTTATGCTTGCTTAAGGGGAAAGGTGAGTTGGGGTGCTGCATAAAACCAGAGATTGAAATTAGCACAGATACCGTTCCATAAGCCAAATATGTAATAGACAAGAGCTACTCCTTGCTCAACGAAGTGGACTCAACACCCCATATTAAACGCCTAAGAATATACCTGACTAGTAAGAATCTTAAAACCTATGGATTTATATGTCTCCGAAAGAGAATCAAGCGTGTGTACAGCGGCATAAACGCAGCAGTGATAGGATTGGTGAGGTTCGGTGAGCAAATGCAGACCCTTTGAAGTTATGTTGCATGGTAACCATTCCATGGGTCTCAACTCTCCAGGTTTAAGGGATTCTTCCTTCAGCTAAAACATGCATGTGGAACCCAGAGTATGATCCACCGTGTGATCGGGAAACGTGTTCCAATGTGTCTCAGTTTTCGTCCCCTGGTACTCGGGTGCAACATTCCAGACGCTTTACTAACACTCTCCCCACTTGGAGAGTCAGTGCCTTTAACCTCCTGTTTGGCCCAGTTTGCAATTTCTGCGGAAAATGAACAGGAATAGGGAGAACCAATGAGAGACTAGGTGGAGGTGTCTGGAGGGGCAAATTTAACTCTCATTTCCCACCAGGAAGAGGAATTAACCAAAGGCTCAGCGTGCCGTGCCGGAACCACACTAGGGCCTGAAGCAATCCTGCAGTGTTGAGGCCAGCTCACAAGAAAGCGGGTTGAAGAAAGGAGCTCAGGGGCACTGTCATTCACAAACCTGCAGAGTTATAAATGACAGCTATCGTCCAAAAATATATTGAAGTAAGGCTGACAAGAGGACTTGAAAGTGGAGCAGAATTGCAGGAAACCGATTTCAGGAGGTAGACTGGAATTGCATGTAAAGCATAGGAAAAGAGGCAGAACGTCCACAATGATGCACTTGGCCAAAAAGGGCGTATGCGTTTTTTCCTGAATATATTCAGGAAAAAACGCATACGCCCTTTTTGGCCAACCAAGCAAGCTTGCAAAGGAAATCTGCACTACAATGACGTCTCTCTGCCCCCCGGTCAAAAGGGCCATCTGAAAAAAGTGTAAAATCCAGAAAGGCAGGACAGGCCATGGAGAACTGGGAGCCTTGTTATGCTGATGGGCGGGATGTAAACTGCCAACAGCCACTCGGGAGAAGTGTATGGTGTTTCCTGAAACATCTAAAAAACAAAGCAACAGAGCCTAGGGCACTTCCACTTATGGTCCTATAGCCTTGGGAAATTAAAATCAAAAAGACACAGCCACCCCAAAGTTTGGGACGGCTCTGTTTACAAGAACCTCGTTTACGGTACAAGGTCAATATCGCAGAAAGTGAAAAATGGATAAAGAAGTTGTGGTACTTACGTACAATGCAATATCACTCAGCAATGAAATCTATGTCATCAGGCCCGTAGCAGCATAATGAGTGGATTCAGGTATGATGATTCTAACTGAAATAAGTCACACAGAAAAAGAAACATCATAAGATAACACTAGTACACGGAATGTAAACTTGGCTACACAGGAACTGGATTACAAAACAGAACAGGGTCTCAAATGTAGAAAACCAACTTATGCTTGCTTAAGGGGAAAGGTGAGTTGGGGTGCTGCATAAAACCAGAGATTGAAATGAGCACAGATAAAGTTCCTTAAGCCAAATATGGAATAGTCAAGAGCTACTCCTTGCTCAACGAAATGGACTCAACACCCCATATTAAACGTGTAAGAATGTATCTGACTAGTAAGTATCTTAAAACCTATGGATTGCTATGTCTCCGAAAGAGAATCAAGCGTGTGTACAGGGGCATAAACGCAGCAGTGATAGGATTGGAGAGGTTCGGTGAGCAAATGAAGACCCTTTGAAGTCGCATTGCATGGTACCCATTCCACGGATCTCAACTCTCCAGGTTTAAGGGATTCTTCCTTCAGCTAAAACATGCATGTGGAACCCAGAGTATGATCAACCGTGTGATCAGGAGACGTGTCAAATATGTCTCAGTTTTTGTTCCCTGGTACTCGGGTGCAACATTCCAGACGCTTTGCTAACACTCTCCCGTCTTGGAGAGTCAGTGCCTTTAACCTCCTGTTTGGCCCAGTTTGCAATTTCTGCGGAAGATGAACAGGAATAGTGAGGACCAATGAGAGACTAGCTGGAGGTGTCTGGATGGGCAAATTTAACTCTCATTTCCCACCAGGAAGAGGAATTAACCAAAGGCTCAACTTGCCATGCCGGAACCACACTAGGGCCTGAATCAATCCTGCGGTGTTGCGGCCAGCTCACAAGAAAGCGTGTTGAAGAAAGGAGCTCAGGGGCACTGTCATTCACAAACCTGCAGAGTTATAAATGACAGCTATCGTCCAAAAATACATTGAAGTAAGGCTGCCAAGAGGACTTGAAAGCGGGGCAGAATAGCAGGCAACCGATTTCAGGAGGTAGACTGGAATTGCATGTAAAGCATAGGAAAAGAGGCAGAACGTCCACAATGATGCACTTGGCCAAAAAGGGCGTATGCGTTTTTTCCTGAATATATTCAGGAAAAAAACGCATACGCCCTTTTTGGCCAACCAAGCAAGCTTGCAAAGGAAATCTGCACTACAATGAAGTCTCACTGCCCCCCCCCACCCCCGTCAAAAGGGCCATCTGAAAAAAGTGTAAAATCCAGAAAGGCAGAACAGGCCATGGAGAACTGGGAGCCTTGTTATGCTGATGGGCGGGATGTAAATTGCCAACAGCCACTCTGGAGAAGTGTATGGTGTTTCCTGAAACATCTAAAAAACAAAGCAACAGAGCCTAGGGCACTTCCACTTATAGTCCTATAGCTTAGGGAAATTAAAATCAAAAAGACACAGCCACCCCAAAGTTTGGGACGGCTCTGTTTACAAGAACCTCGTTTACAGTACAAGTTCAATATCGCAGAAAGCGAAAAATGGATAAAGAAGTTGTGGTACTTACGTACAATGCAATATCACTCAGCAATGAAATCTATGTCATCAGGCCCGTAGCAGCATAATGAGTGGATTCAGGTACGATGATTCTAAGTGAAATAAGTCACACAGGAAAAGAAACATCATAAGATATCACTAATACACGGAATGTAAACTTGGCTACACAGGAACTGAATTACAAAACAGAACAGGGTCTCAAATGTAGAAAGCCAACTTATGCTTGCTTAAGGGGAAAGGTGAGTTGGGGTGCTGCATAAAACCAGAGATTGAAATTAGCACAGATACCGTTCCATAAGCCAAATATGTAATAGACAAGAGCTACTCCTTGCTCAACGAAGTGGACTCAACACCCCATATTAAACGCCTAAGAATATACCTGACTAGTAAGAATCTTAAAACCTATGGATTTATATGTCTCCGAAAGAGAATCAAGCGTGTGTACAGCGGCATAAACGCAGCAGTGATAGGATTGGTGAGGTTCGGTGAGCAAATGCAGACCCTTTGAAGTTATATTGCATGGTAACCATTCCATGGGTCTCAACTCTCCAGGTTTAAGGGATTCTTCCTTCAGCTAAAACATGCATGTGGAACCCAGAGTATGATCCACCGTGTGATCGGGAAACGTGTTCCAATATGTCTCAGTTTTCGTCCCCTGGTACTCGGGTGCAACATTCCAGACGCTTTACTAACACTCTCCCCACTTGGAGAGTCAGTGCCTTTAACCTCCTGTTTGGCCCAGTTTGCAATTTCTGCGGAAAATGAACAGGAATAGGGAGAACCAATGAGAGACTAGCTGGAGGTGTCTGGACGGGCAAATTGAACTCTCATTTCCCACCAAGAAGAGGAATTAACCAAAGGCTTAGCGTGCCGTGCCAGAACCACACTGGGCCCTGAAGCAATCCTGTTGTGTTGCGGCCAGCTCACAAGAAAGCGAGTTGAAGAAAGGAGCTCAGGGGCACTGTAATTCACAAACCTGCAGAGTTATAAATGACAGCTATCGTCCAAAAATATATTGAAGTAAGGCTGCCAAGAGGACTTGAAATCGGGGCAGAATTGCAGGAAACCGATTTCAGGAGGTAGACTGGAATTGCATGTAAAGCATAGGAAAAGAGGCAGAACGTCCACAATGATGCACTTGGCCAAAAAGGGCGTATGCGTTTTTTCCTGAATATATTCAGGAAAAAACGCATACGCCCTTTTTGGCCAACCAAGCAAGCTTGCAAAGGAAATCTGCACTACAATGACGTCCCTCTGCCCCACGGTCAAAAGGGCCATCTGAAAAAAGTGTAAAATCCAGAAAGGCAGGACAGGCCATGGAGAACTGGGAGCCTTGTTATGCTGATGGGCGGGATGTAAATTGCCAACAGCCACTCTGGAGAAGTGTATGGTGTTTCCTGAAACATCTAAAAAACAAAGCAACAGAGCCTAGGGCACTTCCACTTATGGTCCTATAGCTTAGGGAAATTAAAATCAAAAAGACACAGCCACCCCAAAGTTTGGGACGCCTCTGTTTACAAGAACCTCGTTTACGGTACAAGTTCAATATCACAGAAAGCGAAAAATGGAAAAGAAGTTGTGGTACTTACGTACAATGCAATATCACTCAGCAATGACATCTATGTCATCAGGCCCGTAGCAGCATAATGAGTGGATTCAGGTATGATGATTCTAACTGAAATAAGTCACACAGAAAAAGAAACATCATAAGATATCACTAATACACGGAATGTAAACTTGGCTACAGAGGAACTGAATTACAAAACAGAACAGGGTCTCAAATTTAGAAAACCAACTTATGCTTGCTTAAGGGGAAAGGTGAGTTGGGGTGCTGCATAAAACCAGAGATTGAAATCAGCACAGATAAAGTTCCTTAAGCCTAATATGTAACAGACAAGAGCTACTCCTTGCTCAACGAAGTGGACTCAACACCCCATATTAAACGCCTAAGAATATACCTGACTAGTAAGAATCTTAAAACCTATGGATTTATATGTCTCCGAAAGAGAATCAAGCGTGTGTACAGCGGCATAAACGCAGCAGTGATAGGATTGGTGAGGTTCGGTGAGCAAATGCAGACCCTTTGAAGTTATATTGCATGGTAACCATTCCATGGGTCTCAACTCTCCAGGTTTAAGGGATTCTTCCTTCAGCTAAAACATGCATGTGGAACCCAGAGTATGATCCACCGTGTGATCGGGAAACGTGTTCCAATGTGTCTCAGTTTTCGTCCCCTGGCACTCAGGTGCAACATTCCAGACGCTTTACTAACACTCTCCCCACTTGGAGAGTCAGTGCCTTTAACCTCCTGTTTGGCCCAGTTTGCAATTTCTGCGGAAAATGAACAGGAATAGGGAGAACCAATGAGAGACTAGGTGGAGGTGTCTGGAGGGGCAAATTTAACTCTCATTTCCCACCAGGAAGAGGAATTAACCAAAGGCTCAGCGTGCCGTGCCGGAACCACACTAGGGCCTGAAGCAATCCTGCAGTGTTGAGGCCAGCTCACAAGAAAGCGGGTTGAAGAAAGGAGCTCAGGGGCACTGTCATTCACAAACCTGCAGAGTTATAAATGACAGCTATCGTCCAAAAATATATTGAAGTAAGGCTGACAAGAGGACTTGAAAGTGGAGCAGAATTGCAGGAAACCGATTTCAGGAGGTAGACTGGAATTGCATGTAAAGCATAGGAAAAGAGGCAGAACGTCCACAATGATGCACTTGGCCAAAAAGGGCGTATGCGTTTTTTCCTGAATATATTCAGGAAAAAACGCATACGCCCTTTTTGGCCAACCAAGCAAGCTTGCAAAGGAAATCTGCACTACAATGACGTCTCTCTGCCCCCCGGTCAAAAGGGCCATCTGAAAAAAGTGTAAAATCCAGAAAGGCAGGACAGGCCATGGAGAACTGGGAGCCTTGTTATGCTGATGGGCGGGATGTAAACTGCCAACAGCCACTCGGGAGAAGTGTATGGTGTTTCCTGAAACATCTAAAAAACAAAGCAACAGAGCCTAGGGCACTTCCACTTATGGTCCTATAGCCTTGGGAAATTAAAATCAAAAAGACACAGCCACCCCAAAGTTTGGGACGGCTCTGTTTACAAGAACCTCCTTTACGGTACAAGGTCAATATCGCAGAAAGTGAAAAATGGATAAAGAAGTTGTGGTACTTACGTACAATGCAATATCACTCAGCAATGAAATCTATGTCATCAGGCCCGTAGCAGCATAATGAGTGGATTCAGGTATGATGATTCTAACTGAAATAAGTCACACAGAAAAAGAAACATCATAAGATAACACTAGTACACGGAATGTAAACTTGGCTACACAGGAACTGGATTACAAAACAGAACAGGGTCTCAAATGTAGAAAACCAACTTATGCTTGCTTAAGGGGAAAGGTGAGTTGGGGTGCTGCATAAAACCAGAGATTGAAATTAGCACAGATACCGTTCCATAAGCCAAATATGTAATAGACAAGAGCTACTCCTTGCTCAACGAAGTGGACTCAACACCCCATATTAAACGCCTAAGAATATACCTGACTAGTAAGAATCTTAAAACCTATGGATTTATATGTCTCTGAAAGAGAATCAAGCGTGTGTACAGCGGCATAAACGCAGCAGTGATAGGATTGGTGAGGTTCGGTGAGCAAATGCAGACCCTTTGAAGTTATATTGCATGGTAACCATTCCATGGGTCTCAACTCTCCAGGTTTAAGGGATTCTTCCTTCAGCTAAAACATGCATGTGGAACCCAGAGTATGATCCACCGTGTGATCGGGAAACGTGTTCCAATATGTCTCAGTTTTCGTCCCCTGGTACTCGGGTGCAACATTCCAGATGCTTTACTAACACTCTCCCCACTTGGAGAGTCAGTGCCTTTAACCTCCTGTTTGGCCCAGTTTGCAATTTCTGCGGAAAATGAACAGGAATAGGGAGAACCAATGAGAGACTAGCTGGAGGTGTCTGGACGGGCAAATTGAACTCTCATTTCCCACCAAGAAGAGGAATTAACCAAAGGCTTAGCGTGCCGTGCCAGAACCACACTGGGCCCTGAAGCAATCCTGTTGTGTTGCGGCCAGCTCACAAGAAAGTGAGTTGAAGAAAGGAGCTCAGGGGCACTGTAATTCACAAACCTGCAGAGTTATAAATGACAGCTATCGTCCAAAAATATATTGAAGTAAGGCTGCCAAGAGGACTTGAAATCGGGGCAGAATTGCAGGCAACCGATTTCAGGAGGTAGACTGGAATTGCATGTAAAGCATAGGAAAAGAGGCAGAACGTCCACAATGATGCACTTGGCCAAAAAGGGCGTATGCGTTTTTTCCTGAATATATTCAGGAAAAAACGCATACGCCCTTTTTGGCCAACCAAGCAAGCTTGCAAAGGAAATCTGCACTACAATGAAGTCTCTCTGCCCCCCGGTCAAAAGGGCCATCTGAAAAAAGTGTAAAATCCAGAAAGGCAGGACAGGCCATGGAGAACTGGGAGCCTTGTTATGCTGATGGGAGGGATGTAAATTGCCAACAGCCACTCTGGAGAAGTGTATGGTGTTTCCTGAAACATCTAAAAAACAAAGCAACAGAGCCTAGGGCACTTCCACTTATGGTCCTATAGCTTAGGGAAATTAAAATGAAAAAGACACAGCCACCCCAAAGTTTGGGACGCCTCTGTTTACAAGAACCTCGTTTACGGTACAAGTTCAATATCACAGAAAGCGAAAAATGGAAAAGAAGTTGTGGTACTTACGTACAATGCAATATCACTCAGCAATGACATCTATGTCATCAGGCCCGTAGCAGCATAATGAGTGGATTCAGGTATGATGATTCTAACTGAAATAAGTCACACAGAAAAAGAAACATCATAAGATATCACTAATACACGGAATGTAAACTTGGCTACAGAGGAACTGAATTACAAAACAGAACAGGGTCTCAAATTTAGAAAACCAACTTATGCTTGCTTAAGGGGAAAGGTGAGTTGGGGTGCTGCATAAAACCAGAGATTGAAATCAGCACAGATAAAGTTCCTTAAGCCTAATATGTAACAGACAAGAGCTACTCCTTGCTCAACGAAGTGGACTCAACACCCCATATTAAACGCCTAAGAATATACCTGACTAGTAAGAATCTTAAAACCTATGGATTTATATGTCTCCGAAAGAGAATCAAGCGTGTGTACAGCGGCATAAACGCAGCACTGATAGGATTGGTGAGGTTCGGTGAGCAAATGCAGACCCTTTGAAGTTATATTGCATGGTAACCATTCCATGGGTCTCAACTCTCCAGGTTTAAGGGATTCTTCCTTCAGCTAAAACATGCATGTGGAACCCAGAGTATGATCCACCGTGTGATCGGGAAACGTGTTCCAATGTGTCTCAGTTTTCGTCCCCTGGTACTCAGGTGCAACATTCCAGACGCTTTACTAACACTCTCCCCACTTGGAGAGTCAGTGCCTTTAACCTCCTGTTTGGCCAAGTTTGCAATTTCTGCGGAAAATGAACAGGAATAGGGAGAACCAATGAGAGACTAGGTGGAGGTGTCTGGAGGGGCAAATTTAACTCTCATTTCCCACCAGGAAGAGGAATTAACCAAAGGCTCAGCGTGCCGTGCCGGAACCACACTAGGGCCTGAAGCAATCCTGCAGTGTTGAGGCCAGCTCACAAGAAAGCGGGTTGAAGAAAGGAGCTCAGGGGCACTGTCATTCACAAACCTGCAGAGTTATAAATGACAGCTATCGTCCAAAAATATATTGAAGTAAGGCTGACAAGAGGACTTGAAAGTGGAGCAGAATTGCAGGAAACCGATTTCAGGAGGTAGACTGGAATTGCATGTAAAGCATAGGAAAAGAGGCAGAACGTCCACAATGATGCACTTGGCCAAAAAGGGCGTATGCGTTTTTTCCTGAATATATTCAGGAAAAAACGCATACGCCCTTTTTGGCCAACCAAGTAAGCTTGCAAACGAAATCTGCACTACAATGACGTCTCTCTGCCCCCCGGTCAAAAGGGCCATCTGAAAAAAGTGTAAAATCCAGAAAGGCAGGACAGGCCATGGAGAACTGGGAGCCTTGTTATGCTGATGGGCGGGATGTAAACTGCCAACAGCCACTCGGGAGAAGTGTATGGTGTTTCCTGAAACATCTAAAAAACAAAGCAACAGAGCCTAGGGCACTTCCACTTATGGTCCTATAGCCTTGGGAAATTAAAATCAAAAAGACACAGCCACCCCAAAGTTTGGGACGGCTCTGTTTACAAGAACCTCGTTTACGGTACAAGGTCAATATCGCAGAAAGTGAAAAATGGATAAAGAAGTTGTGGTACTTACGTACAATGCAATATCACTCAGCAATGAAATCTATGTCATCAGGCCCGTAGCAGCATAATGAGTGGATTCAGGTATGATGATTCTAACTGACATAAGTCACACAGAAAAAGAAACATCATAAGATAACACTAGTACACGGAATGTAAACTTGGCTACACAGGAACTGGATTACAAAACAGAACAGGGTCTCAAATGTAGAAAACCAACTTATGCTTGCTTAAGGGGAAAGGTGAGTTGGGGTGCTGCATAAAACCAGAGATTGAAATGAGCACAGATAAAGTTCCTTAAGCCAAATATGGAATAGTCAAGAGCTACTCCTTGCTCAACGAAATGGACTCAACACCCCATATTAAACGTGTAAGAATGTATCTGACTAGTAAGTATCTTAAAACCTATGGATTGCTATGTCTCCGAAAGAGAATCAAGCGTGTGTACAGGGGCATAAACGCAGCAGTGATAGGATTGGAGAGGTTCGGTGAGCAAATGAAGACCCTTTGAAGTCGTATTGCATGGTACCCATTCCACGGATCTCAACTCTCCAGGTTTAAGGGATTCTTCCTTCAGCTAAAACATGCATGTGGAACCCAGAGTATGATCAACCGTGTGATCAGGAGACGTGTCAAATATGTCTCAGTTTTTGTTCCCTGGTACTCGGGTGCAACATTCCAGACGCTTTGCTAACACTCTCCCGTCTTGGAGAGTCAGTGCCTTTAACCTCCTGTTTGGCCCAGTTTGCAATTTCTGCGGAAGATGAACAGGAATAGTGAGGACCAATGAGAGACTAGCTGGAGGTGTCTGGATGGGCAAATTTAACTCTCATTTCCCACCAGGAAGAGGAATTAACCAAAGGCTCAACTTGCCATGCCGGAACCACACTAGGGCCTGAATCAATCCTGCGGTGTTGCGGCCAGCTCACAAGAAAGCGTGTTGAAGAAAGGAGCTCAGGGGCACTGTCATTCACAAACCTGCAGAGTTATAAATGACAGCTATCGTCCAAAAATACATTGAAGTAAGGCTGCCAAGAGGACTTGAAACCGGGGCAGAATAGCAGGCAACCGATTTCAGGAGGTAGACTGGAATTGCATGTAAAGCATAGGAAAAGAGGCAGAACGTCCACAATGATGCACTTGGCCAAAAAGGGCGTATGCGTTTTTTCCTGAATATATTCAGGAAAAAAACGCATACGCCCTTTTCGGCCAACCAAGCAAGCTTGCAAAGGAAATCTGCACTACAATGAAGTCTCACTGCCCCCCCCACCCCCGACAAAAGGGCCATCTGAAAAAAGTGTAAAATCCAGAAAGGCAGAACAGGCCATGGAGAACTGGGAGCCTTGTTATGCTGATGGGTGGGATGTAAATTGCCAACAGCCACTGGGGAGCAGTGTATGGTGTTTCCTGAAACATCTAAAAAACAAAGCAACAGAGCCTAGGGCACTTCCACTTATAGTCCTATAGCTTAGGGAAATTAAAATCAAAAAGACACAGCCACCCCAAAGTTTGGGACGGCTCTGTTTACAAGAACCTCGTTTACAGTACAAGTTCAATATCGCAGAAAGCGAAAAATGGATAAAGAAGTTGTGGTACTTACGTACAATGCAATATCACTCAGCAATGAAATCTATGTCATCAGGCCCGTAGCAGCATAATGAGTGGATTCAGGTACGATGATTTTAAGTGAAATAAGTCACACAGGAAAAGAAACATCATAAGATATCACTAATACACGGAATGTAAACTTGGCTACACAGGAACTGAATTACAACACAGAACAGGGTCTCAAATGTAGAAAGCCAACTTATGCTTGCTTAAGGGGAAAGGTGAGTTGGGGTGCTGCATAAAACCAGACATTGAAATTAGCACAGATACCGTTCCATAAGCCAAATATGTAATAGACAAGAGCTACTCCTTGCTCAACGAAGTGGACTCAACACCCCATATTAAACGCCTAAGAATATACCTGACTAGTAAGAATCTTAAAACCTATGGATTTATATGTCTCCGAAAGAGAATCAAGCGTGTGTACAGCGGCATAAACGCAGCAGTGATAGGATTGGTGAGGTTCGGTGAGCAAATGCAGACCCTTTGAAGTTATATTGCATGGTAACCATTCCATGGGTCTCAACTCTCCAGGTTTAAGGGATTCTTCCTTCAGCTAAAACATGCATGTGGAACCCAGAGTATGATCCACCGTGTGATTGGGAAACGTGTTCCAATATGTCTCAGTTTTCGTCCCCTGGTACTCGGGTGCAACATTCCAGACGCTTTACTAACACTCTCCCCACTTGGAGAGTCAGTGCCTTTAACCTCCTGTTTGGCCCAGTTTGCAATTTCTGCGGAAAATGAACAGGAATAGGGAGAACCAATGAGAGACTAGGTGGAGGTGTCTGGAGGGGCAAATTTAACTCTCATTTCCCACCAGGAAGAGGAATTAACCAAAGGCTCAGCGTGCCGTGCCGGAACCACACTAGGGCCTGAAGCAATCCTGCAGTGTTGAGGCCAGCTCACAAGAAAGCGGGTTGAAGAAAGGAGCTCAGGGGCACTGTCATTCACAAACCTGCAGAGTTATACATGACAGCTATCGTCCAAAAATATATTGAAGTAAGGCTGACAAGAGGACTTGAAAGTGGAGCAGAATTGAAGGAAACCGATTTCAGGAGGTAGACTGGAATTGCATGTAAAGCATAGGAAAAGAGGCAGAACGTCCACAATGATGCACTTGGCCAAAAAGGGCGTATGCGTTTTTTCCTGAATATATTCAGGAAAAAACGCATACGCCCTTTTTGGCCAACCAAGCAAGCTTGCAAAGGAAATCTGCACTACAATGACGTCTCTCTGCCCCCCGGTCAAAAGGGCCATCTGAAAAAAGTGTAAAATCCAGAAAGGCAGGACAGGCCATGGAGAACTGGGAGCCTTGTTATGCTGATGGGCGGGATGTAAACTGCCAACAGCCACTCGGGAGAAGTGTATGGTGTTTCCTGAAACATCTAAAAAACAAAGCAACAGAGCCTAGGGCACTTCCACTTATGGTCCTATAGCCTTGGGAAATTAAAATCAAAAAGACACAGCCACCCCAAAGTTTGGGACGGCTCTGTTTACAAGAACCTCGTTTACGGTACAAGGTCAATATCGCAGAAAGTGAAAAATGGATAAAGAAGTTGTGGTACTTACGTACAATGCAATATCACTCAGCAATGAAATCTATGTCATCAGGCCCGTAGCAGCATAATGAGTGGATTCAGGTATGATGATTCTAACTGAAATAAGTCACACAGAAAAAGAAACATCATAAGATAACACTAGTACACAGAATGTAAACTTGGCTACACAGGAACTGGATTACAAAACAGAACAGGGTCTCAAATGTAGAAAACCAACTTATGCTTGCTTAAGGGGAAAGGTGAGTTGGGGTGCTGCATAAAACCAGAGATTGAAATGAGCACAGATAAAGTTCCTTAAGCCAAATATGGAATAGTCAAGAGCTACTCCTTGCTCAACGAAATGGACTCAACACCCCATATTAAACGTGTAAGAATGTATCTGACTAGTAAGTATCTTAAAACCTATGGATTGCTATGTCTCCGAAAGAGAATCAAGCGTGTGTACAGGGGCATAAACGCAGCAGTGATAGGATTGGAGAGGTTCGGTGAGCAAATGAAGACCCTTTGAAGTCGTATTGCATGGTACCCATTCCACGGATCTCAACTCTCCAGGTTTAAGGGATTCTTCCTTCAGCTAAAACATGCATGTGGAACCCAGAGTATGATCAACCGTGTGATCAGGAGACGTGTCAAATATGTCTCAGTTTTTGTTCCCTGGTACTCGGGTGCAACATTCCAGACGCTTTGCTAACACTCTCCCGTCTTGGAGAGTCAGTGCCTTTAACCTCCTGTTTGGCCCAGTTTGCAATTTCTGCGGAAGATGAACAGGAATAGTGAGGACCAATGAGAGACTAGCTGGAGGTGTCTGGATGGGCAAATTTAACTCTCATTTCCCACCAGGAAGAGGAATTAACCAAAGGCTCAACTTGCCATGCCGGAACCACACTAGGGCCTGAATCAATCCTGCGGTGTTGCGGCCAGCTCACAAGAAAGCGTGTTGAAGAAAGGAGCTCAGGGGCACTGTCATTCACAAACCTGCAGAGTTATAAATGACAGCTATCGTCCAAAAATACATTGAAGTAAGGCTGCCAAGAGGACTTGAAACCGGGGCAGAATAGCAGGCAACCGATTTCAGGAGGTAGACTGGAATTGCATGTAAAGCATAGGAAAAGAGGCAGAACGTCCACAATGATGCACTTGGCCAAAAAGGGCGTATGCGTTTTTTCCTGAATATATTCAGGAAAAAAACGCATACGCCCTTTTTGGCCAACCAAGCAAGCTTGCAAAGGAAATCTGCACTACAATGAAGTCTCACTGCCCCCCCCACCCCCGACAAAAGGGCCATCTGAAAAAAGTGTAAAATCCAGAAAGGCAGAACAGGCCATGGAGAACTGGGAGCCTTGTTATGCTGATGGGCGGGATGTAAATTGCCAACAGCCACTGGGGAGCAGTGTATGGTGTTTCCTGAAACATCTAAAAAACAAAGCAACAGAGCCTAGGGCACTTCCACTTATAGTCCTATAGCTTAGGGAAATTAAAATCAAAAAGACACAGCCACCCCAAAGTTTGGGACGGCTCTGTTTACAAGAACCTCGTTTACAGTACAAGTTCAATATCGCAGAAAGCGAAAAATGGATAAAGAAGTTGTGGTACTTACGTACAATGCAATATCACTCAGCAATGAAATCTATGTCATCAGGCCCGTAGCAGCATAATGAGTGGATTCAGGTACGATGATTCTAAGTGAAATAAGTCACACAGGAAAAGAAACATCATAAGATATCACTAATACACGGAATGTAAACTTGGCTACACAGGAACTGAATTACAAAACAGAACAGGGTCTCAAATGTAGAAAGCCAACTTATGCTTGCTTAAGGGGAAAGGTGAGTTGGGGTGCTGCATAAAACCAGAGATTGAAATTAGCACAGATACCGTTCCATAAGCCAAATATGTAATAGACAAGAGCTACTCCTTGCTCAACGAAGTGGACTCAACACCCCATATTAAACGCCTAAGAATATACCTGACTAGTAAGAATCTTAAAACCTATGGATTTATATGTCTCCGAAAGAGAATCAAGCGTGTGTACAGCGGCATAAACGCAGCAGTGATAGGATTGGTGAGGTTCGGTGAGCAAATGCAGACCCTTTGAAGTTATATTGCATGGTAACCATTCCATGGGTCTCAACTCTCCAGGTTTAAGGGATTCTTCCTTCAGCTAAAACATGCATGTGGAACCCAGAGTATGATCCACCGTGTGATCGGGAAACGTGTTCCAATGTGTCTCAGTTTTCGTCCCCTGGTACTCGGGTGCAACATTCCAGACGCTTTACTAACACTCTCCCCACTTGGAGAGTCAGTGCCTTTAACCTCCTGTTTGGCCCAGTTTGCAATTTCTGCGGAAAATGAACAGGAATAGGGAGAACCAATGAGAGACTAGCTGGAGGTGTCTGGAGGGGCAAATTTAACTCTCATTTCCCACCAGGAAGAGGAATTAACCAAAGGCTCAGCGTGCCGTGCCGGAACCACACTAGGGCCTGAAGCAATCCTGCAGTGTTGAGGCCAGCTCACAAGAAAGCGGGTTGAAGAAAGGAGCTCAGGGGCACTGTCATTCACAAACCTGCAGAGTTATAAATGACAGCTATCGTCCAAAAATATATTGAAGTAAGGCTGACAAGAGGACTTGAAAGTGGAGCAGAATTGCAGGAAACCGATTTCAGGAGGTAGACTGGAATTGCATGTAAAGCATAGGAAAAGAGGCAGAACGTCCACAATGATGCACTTGGCCAAAAAGGGCGTATGCGTTTTTTCCTGAATATATTCAGGAAAAAACGCATACGCCCTTTTTGGCCAACCAAGCAAGCTTGCAAAGGAAATCTGCACTACAATGACGTCTCTCTGCCCCCCGGTCAAAAGGGCCATCTGAAAAAAGTGTAAAATCCAGAAAGGCAGGACAGGCCATGGAGAACTGGGAGCCTTGTTATGCTGATGGGCCGGATGTAAACTGCCAACAGCCACTCGGGAGAAGTGTATGGTGTTTCCTGAAACATCTAAAAAACAAAGCAACAGAGCCTAGGGCACTTCCACTTATGGTCCTATAGCCTTGGGAAATTAAAATCAAAAAGACACAGCCACCCCAAAGTTTGGGACGGCTCTGTTTACAAGAACCTCGTTTACGGTACAAGGTCAATATCGCAGAAAGTGAAAAATGGATAAAGAAGTTGTGGTACTTACGTACAATGCAATATCACTCAGCAATGAAATCTATGTCATCAGGCCCGTAGCAGCATAATGAGTGGATTCAGGTATGATGATTCTAACTGAAATAAGTCACACAGAAAAAGAAACATCATAAGATAACACTAGTACACGGAATGTAAACTTGGCTACACAGGAACTGGATTACAAAACAGAACAGGGTCTCAAATGTAGAAAACCAACTTATGCTTGCTTAAGGGGAAAGGTGAGTTGGGGTGCTGCATAAAACCAGAGATTGAAATGAGCACAGATAAAGTTCCTTAAGCCAAATATGGAATAGACAAGAGCTACTCCTTGCTCAACGAAATGGACTCAACACCCCATATTAAACGCCTAAGCATGTACCTGAGTAGTAAGTATCTTAAAACCTATGGATTGCTATTTCTCCGAAAGAGAATCAAGCGTGTGTACAGGGGCATAAACGCAGCAGTGATAGGATTGGAGAGGTTCGGTGAGCAAATGAAGACCCTTTGAAGTCGTATTGCATGGTACCCATTCCACGGATCTCAACTCTCCAGGTTTAAGGGATTCTTCCTTCAGCTAAAACATGCATGTGGAACCCAGAGTATGATCAACCATGTGATCGGGAGACGTGTCAAATATGTCTCAGTTTTTGTTCCCTGGTACTCGGGTGCAACATTCCAGACGCTTTGCTAACACTCTCCCGTCTTGGAGAGTCAGTGCCTTTAACCTCCTGTTTGGCCCAGTTTGCAATTTCTGCGGAAGATGAACAGGAATAGTGAGGACCAATGAGAGACTAGCTGGAGGTGTCTGGATGGGCAAATTGAACTCTCATTTCCCACCAGGAAGAGGAATTAACCAAAGGCTCAACTTGCCATGCCGGAACCACACTAGGGCCTGAATCAATCCTGCGGTGTTGCGGCCAGCTCACAAGAAAGCGTGTTGAAGAAAGGAGCTCAGGGGCACTGTCATTCACAAACCTGCAGAGTTATAAATGACAGCTATCGTCCAAAAATACATTGAAGTAAGGCTGCCAAGAGGACTTGAAAGCGGGGCAGAATAGCAGGCAACCGATTTCAGGAGGTAGACTGGAATTGCATGTAAAGCATAGGAAAAGAGGCAGAACGTCCACAATGATGCACTTGGCCAAAAAGGGCGTATGCGTTTTTTCCTGAATATATTCAAGAAAAAAACGCATACGCCCTTTTTGGCCAACCAAGCAAGCTTGCAAAGGAAATCTGCACTACAATGAAGTCTCACTGCCCCCCCCCACCCCCGACAAAAGGGCCATCTGAAAAAAGTGTAAAATCCAGAAAGGCAGAACAGGCCATGGAGAACTGGGAGCCTTGTTATGCTGATGGGCGGGATGTAAATTGCCAACAGCCACTGGGGAGCAGTGTATGGTGTTTCCTGAAACATCTAAAAAACAAAGCAACAGAGCCTAGGGCACTTCCACTTATGGTCCTATAGCTTAGGGAAATTAAAATCAAAAAGACACAGCCACCCCAAAGTTTGGGACGGCTCTGTTTACAAGAACCTCGTTTACAGTACAAGTTCAATATCGCAGAAAGCGAAAAATGGATAAAGAAGTTGTGGTACTTACGTACAATGCAATATCACTCAGCAATGAAATCTATGTCATCAGGCCCGTAGCAGCATAATGAGTGGATTCAGGTACGATGATTCTAAGTGAAATAAGTCACACAGGAAAAGAAACATCATAAGATATCACTAATACACGGAATGTAAACTTGGCTACACAGGAACTGAATTACAAAACAGAACAGGGTCTCAAATGTAGAAAGCCAACTTATGCTTGCTTAAGGGGAAAGGTGAGTTGGGGTGCTGCATAAAACCAGAGATTGAAATTAGCAGAGATACCGATCCATAAGCCAAATATGTAATAGAGAAGAGCTACTCCTCGCTCAACGAAGTGGACTCAACACCCCATATTAAACGCCTAAGAATATACCTGACTAGTAAGAATCTTAAAACCTATGGATTTATATGTCTCCGAAAGAGAATCAAGCGTGTGTACAGCGGCATAAACGCAGCAGTGATAGGATTGGTGAGGTTCGGTGAGCAAATGCAGACCCTTTGAAGTTATATTGCATGGTAACCATTCCATGGGTCTCAACTCTCCAGGTTTAAGGGATTCTTCCTTCAGCTAAAACATGCATGTGGAACCCAGAGTATGATCCACCGTGTGATCGGGAAACGTGTTCCAATATGTCTCAGTTTTCGTCCCCTGGTACTCGGGTGCAACATTCCAGACGCTTTACTAACACTCTCCCCACTTGGAGAGTCAGAGCCTTTAACCTCCTGTTTGGCCCAGTTTGCAATTTCTGCGGAAGATGAACAGGAATAGGGAGAACCAATGAGAGACTAGCTGGAGGTGTCTGGACGGGCAAATTGAACTCTCATTTCCCACCAAGAAGAGGAATTAACCAAAGGCTTAGCGTGCCGTGCCAGAACCACACTGGGCCCTGAAGCAATCCTGTTGTGTTGCGGCCAGCTCACAAGAAAGCGAGTTGAAGAAAGGAGCTCAGGGGCACTGTAATTCACAAACCTGCAGAGTTATAAATGACAGCTATCGTCCAAAAATATATTGAAGTAAGGCTGCCAAGAGGACTTGAAATCGGGGCAGAATTGCAGGAAACCGATTTCAGGAGGTAGACTGGAATTGCATGTAAAGCATAGGAAAAGAGGCAGAACGTCCACAATGATGCACTTGGCCAAAAAGGGCGTATGCGTTTTTTCCTGAATATATTCAGGAAAAAACGCATACGCCCTTTTTGGCCAACCAAGCAAGCTTGCAAAGGAAATCTGCACTACAATGAAGTCTCTCTGCCCCCCGGTCAAAAGGGCCATCTGAAAAAAGTGTAAAATCCAGAAAGGCAGGACAGGCCATGGAGAACTGGGAGCCTTGTTATGCTGATGGGCGGGATGTAAATTGCCAACAGCCACTCTGGAGAAGTGTATGGTGTTTCCTGAAACATCTAAAAAACAAAGCAACAGAGCCTAGGGCACTTCCACTTATGGTCCTATAGCTTAGGGAAATTAAAATCAAAAAGACACAGCCACCCCAAAGTTTGGGACGCCTCTGTTTACAAGAACCTCGTTTACGGTACAAGTTCAATATCACAGAAAGCGAAAAATGGAAAAGAAGTTGTGGTACTTACGTACAATGCAATATCACTCAGCAATGACATCTATGTCATCAGGCCCGTAGCAGCATAATGAGTGGATTCAGGTATGATGATTCTAACTGAAATAAGTCACACAGAAAAAGAAACATCATAAGATATCACTAATACACGGAATGTAAACTTGGCTACAGAGGAACTGAATTACAAAACAGAACAGGGTCTCAAATTTAGAAAACCAACTTATGCTTGCTTAAGGGGAAAGGTGAGTTGGGGTGCTGCATAAAACCAGAGATTGAAATCAGCACAGATAAAGTTCCTTAAGCCTAATATGTAACAGACAAGAGCTACTCCTTGCTCAACGAAGTGGACTCAACACCCCATATTAAACGCCTAAGAATATACCTGACTAGTAAGAATCTTAAAACCTATGGATTTATATGTCTCCGAAAGAGAATCAAGCGTGTGTACAGCGGCATAAACGCAGCAGTGATAGGATTGGTGAGGTTCGGTGAGCAAATGCAGACCCTTTGAAGTTATATTGCATGGTAACCATTCCATGGGTCTCAACTCTCCAGGTTTAAGGGATTCTTCCTTCAGCTAAAACATGCATGTGGAACCCAGAGTATGATCCACCGTGTGATCGGGAAACGTGTTCCAATGTGTCTCAGTTTTCGTCCCCTGGTACTCGGGTGCAACATTCCAGACGCTTTACTAACACTCTCCCCACTTGGAGAGTCAGTGCCTTTAACCTCCTGTTTGGCCCAGTTTGCAATTTCTGCGGAAAATGAACAGGAATAGGGAGAACCAATGAGAGACTAGCTGGAGGTGTCTGGACGGGCAAATTGAACTCTCATTTCCCACCAGGAAGAGGAATTAACCAAAGGCTCAGCGTGCCGTGCCGGAACCACACTAGGGCCTGAAGCAATCCTGCAGTGTTGAGGCCAGCTCACAAGAAAGCGGGTTGAAGAAAGGAGCTCAGGGGCACTGTCATTCACAAACCTGCAGAGTTATAAATGACAGCTATCGTCCAAAAATATATTGAAGTAAGGCTGACAAGAGGACTTGAAAGTGGGGCAGAATTGCAGGAAACGGATTTCAGGAGGTAGACTGGAATTGCATGTAAAGCATAGGAAAAGAGGCAGAACGTCCACAATGATGCACTTGGCCAAAAAGGGCGTATGCGTTTTTTCCTGAATATATTCAGGAAAAAACGCATACGCCCTTTTTGGCCAACCAAGCAAGCTTGCAAAGGAAATCTGCACTACAATGACGTCTCTCTGCCCCCCGGTCAAAAGGGCCATCTGAAAAAAGTGTAAAATCCAGAAAGGCAGGACAGGCCATGGAGAACTGGGAGCCTTGTTATGCTGATGGGCGGGATGTAAACTGCCAACAGCCACTCGGGAGAAGTGTATGGTGTTTCCTGAAACATCTAAAAAACAAAGCAACAGAGCCTAGGGCACTTCCACTTATGGTCCTATAGCCTTGGGAAATTAAAATCAAAAAGACACAACCACCCCAAAGTTTGGGACGGCTCTGTTTACAAGAACCTCGTTTACGGTACAAGGTCAATATCGCAGAAAGTGAAAAATGGATAAAGAAGTTGTGGTACTTACGTACAATGCAATATCACTCAGCAATGAAATCTATGTCATCAGGCCCGTAGCAGCATAATGAGTGGATTCAGGTATGATGATTCTAACTGAAATAAGTCACACAGAAAAAGAAACATCATAAGATAACACTAGTACACGGAATGTAAACTTGGCTACACAGGAACTGGATTACAAAACAGAACAGGGTCTCAATTGTAGAAAACCAACTTATGCTTGCTTAAGGGGAAAGGTGAGTTGGGGTGCTGCATAAAACCAGAGATTGAAATGAGCACAGATAAAGTTCCTTAAGCCAAATATGGAATAGACAAGAGCTATTCCTTGCTCAACGAAATGGACTCAACACCCCATATTAAACGCCTAAGCATGTACCTGAGTAGTAAGTATCTTATAACCTATGGATTGCTATGTCTCCGAAAGAGAATCAAGCGTGTGTACAGGGGCATAAACGCAGCAGTGATAGGATTGCAGAGGTTCGGTGAGCAAATGAAGACCCTTTGAAGTCGTATTGCATGGTACCCATTCCACGGATCTCAACTCTCCAGGTTTAAGGGATTCTTCCTTCAGCTAAAACATGCATGTGGAACCCAGAGTATGATCAACCGTGTGATCAGGAGACGTGTCAAATATGTCTCAGTTTTTGTTCCCTGGTACTCGGGTGCAACATTCCAGACGCTTTGCTAACACTCTCCCCACTTGGAGAGTCAGTGCCTTTAACCTCCTGTTTGGCCCAGTTTGCAATTTCTGCGGAAGATGAACAGGAATAGTGAGGACCAATGAGAGACTAGCTGGAGGTGTCTGGATGGGCAAATTTAACTCTCATTTCCCACCAGGAAGAGGAATTAACCAAAGGCTCAACTTGCCATGCCGGAACCACACTAGGGCCTGAAGCAATCCTGCGGTGTTGCGGCCAGCTCACAAGAAAGCGTGTTGAAGAAAGGAGCTCAGGGGCACTGTCATTCACAAACCTGCAGAGTTATAAATGACAGCTATCGTCCAAAAATACATTGAAGTAAGGCTGCCAAGAGGACTTGAAAGCGGGGCAGAATAGCAGGCAACCGATTTCAGGAGGTAGACTGGAATTGCATGTAAAGCATAGGAAAAGAGGCAGAACGTCCACAATGATGCACTTGGCCAAAAAGGGCGTATGCGTTTTTTCCTGAATATATTCAGGAAAAAACGCATACGCCCTTTTTGGCCAACCAAGCAAGCTTGCAAAGGAAATCTGCACTACAATGAAGTCTCACTGCCCCCCCCCACCCCCGTCAAAAGGGCCATCTGAAAAAAGTGTAAAATCCAGAAAGGCAGAACAGGCCATGGAGAACTGGGAGCCTTGTTATGCTGATGGGCGGGATGTAAACTGCCAACAGCCACTCGGGAGAAGTGTATGGTGTTTCCTGAAACATCTAAAAAACAAAGCAACAGAGCCTAGGGCACTTCCACTTATGGTCCTATAGCTTAGGGAAATTAAAATCAAAAAGACACAGCCACCCCAAAGTTTGGGACGGCTCTGTTTACAAGAACCTCGTTTACGGTACAAGGTCAATATCGCAGAAAGTGAAAAATGGATAAAGAAGTTGTGGTACTTACGTACAATGCAATATCACTCAGCAATGAAATCTATGTCATCAGGCCCGTAGCAGCATAATGAGTGGATTCAGGTATGATGATTCTAACTGAAATAAGTCACACAGAAAAAGAAACATCATAAGATAACACTAGTACACGGAATGTAAACTTGGCTACACAGGAACTGGATTACAAAACAGAACAGGGTCTCAAATGTAGAAAACCAACTTATGCTTGCTTAAGGGGAAAGGTGAGTTGGGGTGCTGCATAAAACCAGAGATTGAAATGAGCACAGATAAAGTTCCTTAAGCCAAATATGGAATAGTCAAGAGCTACTCCTTGCTCAACGAAATGGACTCAACACCCCATATTAAACGTGTAAGAATGTATCTGACTAGTAAGTATCTTAAAACCTATGGATTGCTATGTCTCCGAAAGAGAATCAAGCGTGTGTACAGGGGCATAAACGCAGCAGTGATAGGATTGGAGAGGTTCGGTGAGCAAATGAAGACCCTTTGAAGTCGTATTGCATGGTACCCATTCCACGGATCTCAACTCTCCAGGTTTAAGGGATTCTTCCTTCAGCTAAAACATGCATGTGGAACCCAGAGTATGATCAACCGTGTGATCAGGAGACGTGTCAAATATGTCTCAGTTTTTGTTCCCTGGTACTCGGGTGCAACATTCCAGACGCTTTGCTAACACTCTCCCGTCTTGGAGAGTCAGTGCCTTTAACCTCCTGTTTGGCCCAGTTTGCAATTTCTGCGGAAGATGAACAGGAATAGTGAGGACCAATGAGAGACTAGCTGGAGGTGTCTGGATGGGCAAATTGAACTCTCATTTCCCACCAGGAAGAGGAATTAACCAAAGGCTCAACTTGCCATGCCGGAACCACACTAGGGCCTGAAGCAATCCTGCGGTGTTGCGGCCAGCTCACAAGAAAGCGTGTTGAAGAAAGGAGCTCAGGGGCACTGTCATTCACAAACCTGCAGAGTTATAAATGACAGCTATCGTCCAAAAATACATTGAAGTAAGGCTGCCAAGAGGACTTGAAAGCGGGGCAGAATAGCAGGCAACCGATTTCAGGAGGTAGACTGGAATTGCATGTAAAGCATAGAAAAGAGGCAGAACGTCCACAATGATGCACTTGGGCAAAAAGGGCGTATGCGTTTTTTCCTGAATATATTCAGGAAAAAAACGCATACGCCCTTTTTGGCCAACCAAGCAAGCTTGCAAAGGAAATCTGCACTACAATGAAGTCTCACTGCCCCCCCCACCCCCGACAAAAGGGCCATCTGAAAAAAGTGTAAAATCCAGAAAGGCAGAACAGGCCATGGAGAACTGGGAGCCTTGTTATGCTGATGGGCGGGATGTAAATTGCCAACAGCCACTGGGGAGCAGTGTATGGTGTTTCCTGAAACATCTAAAAAACAAAGCAACAGAGCCTAGGGCACTTCCACTTATGGTCCTATAGCTTAGGGAAATTAAAATCAAAAAGACACAGCCACCCCAAAGTTTGGGACGGCTCTGTTTACAAGAACCTCGTTTACAGTACAAGTTCAATATCGCAGAAAGCGAAAAATGGATAAAGAAGTTGTGGTACTTACGTACAATGCAATATCACTCAGCAATGAAATCTATGTCATCAGGCCCGTAGCAGCATAATGAGTGGATTCAGGTACGATGATTCTAAGTGAAATAAGTCACACAGGAAAAGAAACATCATAAGATATCACTAATACACGGAATGTAAACTTGGCTACACAGGAACTGAATTACAAAACAGAACAGGGTCTCAAATGTAGAAAGCCAACTTATGCTTGCTTAAGGGGAAAGGTGAGTTGGGGTGCTGCATAAAACCAGAGATTGAAATTAGCACAGATACCGATCCATAAGCCAAATATGTAATAGAGAAGAGCTACTCCTCGCTCAACGAAGTGGACTCAACACCCCATATTAAACGCCTAAGAATATACCTGACTAGTAAGAATCTTAAAACCTATGGATTTATATGTCTCCGAAAGAGAATCAAGCGTGTGTACAGCGGCATAAACGCAGCAGTGATAGGATTGGTGAGGTTCGGTGAGCAAATGCAGACCCTTTGAAGTTATATTGCATGGTAACCATTCCATGGGTCTCAACTCTCCAGGTTTAAGGGATTCTTCCTTCAGCTAAAACATGCATGTGGAACCCAGAGTATGATCCACCGTGTGATCGGGAAACGTGTTCCAATATGTCTCAGTTTTCGTCCCCTGGTACTCGGGTGCAACATTCCAGACGCTTTACTAACACTCTCCCCACTTGGAGAGTCAGAGCCTTTAACCTCCTGTTTGGCCCAGTTTGCAATTTCTGCGGAAGATGAACAGGAATAGGGAGAACCAATGAGAGACTAGCTGGAGGTGTCTGGACGGGCAAATTGAACTCTCATTTCCCACCAAGAAGAGGAATTAACCAAAGGCTTAGCGTGCCGTGCCAGAACCACACTGGGCCCTGAAGCAATCCTGTTGTGTTGCGGCCAGCTCACAAGAAAGCGAGTTGAAGAAAGGAGCTCAGGGGCACTGTAATTCACAAACCTGCAGAGTTATAAATGACAGCTATCGTCCAAAAATATATTGAAGTAAGGCTGCCAAGAGGACTTGAAATCGGGGCAGAATTGCAGGAAACCGATTTCAGGAGGTAGACTGGAATTGCATGTAAAGCATAGGAAAAGAGGCAGAACGTCCACAATGATGCACTTGGCCAAAAAGGGCGTATGCGTTTTTTCCTGAATATATTCAGGAAAAAACGCATACGCCCTTTTTGGCCAACCAAGCAAGCTTGCAAAGGAAATCTGCACTACAATGAAGTCTCTCTGCCCCCCGGTCAAAAGGGCCATCTGAAAAAAGTGTAAAATCCAGAAAGGCAGGACAGGCCATGGAGAACTGGGAGCCTTGTTATGCTGATGGGCGGGATGTAAATTGCCAACAGCCACTCTGGAGAAGTGTATGGTGTTTCCTGAAACATCTAAAAAACAAAGCAACAGAGCCTAGGGCACTTCCACTTATGGTCCTATAGCTTAGGGAAATTAAAATCAAAAAGACACAGCCACCCCAAAGTTTGGGACGGCTCTGTTTACAAGAACCTCGTTTACAGTACAAGTTCAATATCGCAGAAAGCAAAAAATGGATAAAGATGTTGTGGTACTTACGTACAATGCAATATCACTCAGCAATGAAATCTATGTCATCAGGCCCGTAGCAGCATAATGAGTGGATTCAGGTACGATGATTCTAAGTGAAATAAGTCACACAGGAAAAGAAACATCATAAGATATCACTAATACACGGAATGTAAACTTGGCTACACAGGAACTGAATTACAAAACAGAACAGGGTCTCAAATGTAGAAAGCCAACTTATGCTTGCTTAAGGGGAAAGGTGAGTTGGGGTTCTGCATAAAACCAGAGATTGAAATTAGCACAGATACCGTTCCATAAGCCAAATATGTAATAGACAAGAGCTACTCCTTGCTCAACGAAGTGGACTCAACACCCCATATTAAACGCCTAAGAATATACCTGACTAGTAAGAATCTTAAAACCTATGGATTTATATGTCTCCGAAAGAGAATCAAGCGTGTGTACAGCGGCATAAACGCAGCAGTGATAGGATTGGTGAGGTTCGGTGAGCAAATGCAGACCCTTTGAAGTTATATTGCATGGTAACCATTCCATGGGTCTCAACTCTCCAGGTTTAAGGGATTCTTCCTTCAGCTAAAACATGCATGTGGAACCCAGAGTATGATCCACCGTGTGATCGGGAAACGTGTTCCAATATGTCTCAGTTTTCGTCCCCTGGTACTCGGGTGCAACATTCCAGACGCTTTACTAACACTCTCCCCACTTGGAGAGTCAGTGCCTTTAACGTCCTGTTTGGCCCAGTTTGCAATTTCTGCGGAAGATGAACAGGAATAGGGAGAACCAATGAGAGACTAGCTGGAGGTGTCTGGACGGGCAAATTGAACTCTCATTTCCCACCAGGAAGAGGAATTAACCAAAGGCTCAGCGTGCCGTGCCGGAACCAGATTAGGGCCTGAAGCAATCCTGCGGTGTTGCGGCCAGCTCACAAGAAAGCGAGTTGAAGAAAGGAGCTCAGGGGCACTGTCATTCACAAACCTGCAGAGTTATAAATGACAGCTATCGTCCAAAAATATACTGAAGTAAGGCTGCCAAGAGGACTTGAAAGCGGGGCAGAATTGCAGGCAACCGATTTCAGGAGGTAGACTGGAATTGCATGTAAAGCATAGGAAAAGAGGCAGAACGTCCACAATGATGCACTTGGCCAAAAAGGGCGTATGCGTTTTTTCCTGAATATATTCAGGAAAAAACGCATACGCCCTTTTTGGCCAACCAAGCAAGCTTGCAAAGGAAATCTGCACTACAATGAAGTCTCACTGCCCCCCCCCACCCCCGACAAAAGGGCCATCTGAAAAAAGTGTAAAATCCAGAAAGGCAGAACAGGCCATGGAGAACTGGGAGCCTTGTTATGCTGATGGGCGGGATGTAAATTGCCAACAGCCACTGGGGAGCAGTGTATGGTGTTTCCTGAAACATCTAAAAAACAAAGCAACAGAGCCTAGGGCACTTCCACTTATGGTCCTATAGCTTAGGGAAATTAAAATCAAAAAGACACAGCCACCCCAAAGTTTGGGACGGCTCTGTTTACAAGAACCTCGTTTACAGTACAAGTTCAATATCGCAGAAAGCGAAAATGGATAAAGAAGTTGTGGTACTAACGTACAATGCAATATCACTCAGCAATGAAATCTATGTCATCAGGCCCGTAGCAGCATAATGAGTGGATTCAGGTACGATGATTCTAAGTGAAATAAGTCACACAGGAAAAGAAACATCATAAGATATCACTAATACACGGAATGTAAACTTGGCTACACAGGAACTGAATTACAAAACAGAACAGGGTCTCAAATGTAGAAAGCCAACTTATGCTTGCTTAAGGGGAAAGGTGAGTTGGGGTGCTGCATAAAACCAGAGATTGAAATTAGCACAGATACCGTTCCATAAGCCAAATATGTAATAGACAAGAGCTACTCCTTGCTCAACGAAGTGGACTCAACACCCCATATTAAACGCCTAAGAATATACCTGACTGGTAAGAATCTTAAAACCTATGGATTTATATGTCTCCGAAAGAGAATCAAGCGTGTGTACAGCGGCATAAACGCAGCAGTGATAGGATTGGTGAGGTTCGGTGAGCAAATGCAGACCCTTTGAAGTTATATTGCATGGTAACCATTCCATGGGTCTCAACTCTCCAGGTTTAAGGGATTCTTCCTTCAGCTAAAACATGCATGTGGAACCCAGAGTATGATCCACCGTGTGATCGGGAAACGTGTTCCAATATGTCTCAGTTTTCGTCCCCTGGTACTCGGGTGCAACATTCCAGACGCTTTACTAACACTCTCCCCACTTGGAGAGTCAGAGCCTTTAACCTCCTGTTTGGCCCAGTTTGCAATTTCTGCGGAAGATGAACAGGAATAGGGAGAACCAATGAGAGACTAGCTGGAGGTGTCTGGACGGGCAAATTGAACTCTCATTTCCCACCAAGAAGAGGAATTAACCAAAGGCTTAGCGTGCCGTGCCAGAACCACACTGGGCCCTGAAGCAATCCTGTTGTGTTGCGGCCAGCTCACAAGAAAGCGAGTTGAAGAAAGGAGCTCAGGGGCACTGTAATTCACAAACCTGCAGAGTTATAAATGACAGCTATCGTCCAAAAATATATTGAAGTAAGGCTGCCAAGAGGACTTGAAATCGGGGCAGAATTGCAGGAAACCGATTTCAGGAGGTAGACTGGAACTGCATGTAAAGCATAGGAAAAGAGGCAGAACGTCCACAATGATGCACTTGGCCAAAAAGGGCGTATGCGTTTTTTCCTGAATATATTCAGGAAAAAACGCATACGCCCTTTTTGGCCAACCAAGCAAGCTTGCAAAGGAAATCTGCACTACAATGAAGTCTCTCTGCCCCCCGGTCAAAAGGGCCATCTGAAAAAAGTGTAAAATCCAGAAAGGCAGGACAGGCCATGGAGAACTGGGAGCCTTGTTATGCTGATGGGCGGGATGTAAATTGCCAACAGCCACTCTGGAGAAGTGTATGGTGTTTCCTGAAACATCTAAAAAACAAAGCAACAGAGCCTAGGGCACTTCCACTTATGGTCCTATAGCTTAGGGAAATTAAAATCAAAAAGACACAGCCACCCCAAAGTTTGGGACGCCTCTGTTTACAAGAACCTCGTTTACGGTACAAGTTCAATATCACAGAAAGCGAAAAATGGAAAAGAAGTTGTGGTACTTACGTACAATGCAATATCACTCAGCAATGACATCTATGTCATCAGGCCCGTAGCAGCATAATGAGTGGATTCAGGTATGATGATTCTAACTGAAATAAGTCACACAGAAAAAGAAACATCATAAGATATCACTAATACACGGAATGTAAACTTGGCTACAGAGGAACTGAATTACAAAACAGAACAGGGTCTCAAATTTAGAAAACCAACTTATGCTTGCTTAAGGGGAAAGGTGAGTTGGGGTGCTGCATAAAACCAGAGATTGAAATCAGCACAGATAAAGTTCCTTAAGCCTAATATGTAACAGACAAGAGCTACTCCTTGCTCAACGAAGTGGACTCAACACCCCATATTAAACGCCTAAGAATATACCTGACTAGTAAGAATCTTAAAACCTATGGATTTATATGTCTCCGAAAGAGAATCAAGCGTGTGTACAGCGGCATAAACGCAGCAGTGATAGGATTGGTGAGGTTCGGTGAGCAAATGCAGACCCTTTGAAGTTATATTGCATGGTAACCATTCCATGGGTCTCAACTCTCCAGGTTTAAGGGATTCTTCCTTCAGCTGAAACATGCATGTGGAACCCAGAGTATGATCCACCGTGTGATCGGGAAACGTGTTCCAATGTGTCTCAGTTTTCGTCCCCTGGTACTCGGGTGCAACATTCCAGACGCTTTACTAACACTCTCCCCACTTGGAGAGTCAGTGCCTTTAACCTCCTGTTTGGCCCAGTTTGCAATTTCTGCGGAAAATGAACAGGAATAGGGAGAACCAATGAGAGACTAGGTGGAGGTGTCTGGAGGGGCAAATTTAACTCTCATTTCCCACCAGGAAGAGGAATTAACCAAAGGCTCAGCGTGCCGTGCCGGAACCACACTAGGGCCTGAAGCAATCCTGCAGTGTTGAGGCCAGCTCACAAGAAAGCGGGTTGAAGAAAGGAGCTCAGGGGCACTGTCATTCACAAACCTGCAGAGTTATAAATGACAGCTATCGTCCAAAAATATATTGAAGTAAGGCTGACAAGAGGACTTGAAAGTGGGGCAGAATTGCAGGAAACGGATTTCAGGAGGTAGACTGGAATTGCATGTAAAGAATAGGATAAGAGGCAGAACGTCCACAATGATGCACTTGGCCAAAAAGGGCGTATGCGTTTTTTCCTGAATATATTCAGGAAAAAACGCATACGCCCTTTTTGGCCAACCAAGCAAGCTTGCAAAGGAAATCTGCACTACAATGACGTCTCTCTGCCCCCCGGTCAAAAGGGCCATCTGAAAAAAGTGTAAAATCCAGAAAGGCAGGACAGGCCATGGAGAACTGGGAGAGTTGTTATGCTGATGGGCGGGATGTAAACTGCCAACAGCCACTCGGGAGAAGTGTATGGTGTTTCCTGAAACATCTAAAAAACAAAGCAACAGAGCCTAGGGCACTTCCACTTATGGTCCTATAGCCTTGGGAAATTAAAATCAAAAAGACACAGCCACCCCAAAGTTTGGGACGGCTCTGTTTACAAGAACCTCGTTTACGGTACAAGGTCAATATCGCAGAAAGTGAAAAATGGATAAAGAAGTTGTGGTACTTACGTACAATGCAATATCACTCAGCAATGAAATCTATGTCATCAGGCCCGTAGCAGCATAATGAGTGGATTCAGGTATGATGATTCTAACTGAAATAAGTCACACAGAAAAAGAAACATCATAAGATAACACTAGTACACGGAATGTAAACTTGGCTACACAGGAACTGGATTACAAAACAGAACAGGGTCTCAAATGTAGAAAACCAACTTATGCTTGCTTAAGGGGAAAGGTGAGTTGGGGTGCTGCATAAAACCAGAGATTGAAATGAGCACAGATAAAGTTCCTTAAGCCAAATATGGAATAGACAAGAGCTATTCCTTGCTCAACGAAATGGACTCAACACCCCATATTAAACGCCTAAGCATGTACCTGAGTAGTAAGTATCTTAAAACCTATGGATTGCTATGTCTCCGAAAGAGAATCAAGCGTGTGTACAGGGGCATAAACGCAGCAGTGATAGGATTGCAGAGGTTCGGTGAGCAAATGAAGACCCTTTGAAGTCGTATTGCATGGTACCCATTCCACGGATCTCAACTCTCCAGGTTTAAGGGATTCTTCCTTCAGCTAAAACATGCATGTGGAACCCAGAGTATGATCAACCGTGTGATCGGGAGACGTGTCAAATATGTCTCAGTTTTTGTTCCCTGGTACTCGGGTGCAACATTCCAGACGCTTTGCTAACACTCTCCCCACTTGGAGAGTCAGTGCCTTTAACCTCCTGTTTGGCCCAGTTTGCAATTTCTGCGGAAGATGAACAGGAATAGTGAGGACCAATGAGAGACTAGCTGGAGGTGTCTGGATGGGCAAATTTAACTCTCATTTCCCACCAGGAAGAGGAATTAACCAAAGGCTCAACTTGCCATGCCGGAACCACACTAGGGCCTGAATCAATCCTGCGGTGTTGCGGCCAGCTCACAAGAAAGCGTGTTGAAGAAAGGAGCTCAGGGGCACTGTCATTCACAAACCTGCAGAGTTATAAATGACAGCTATCGTCCAAAAATACATTGAAGTAAGGCTGCCAAGAGGACTTGAAACCGGGGCAGAATAGCAGGCAACCGATTTCAGGAGGTAGACTGGAATTGCATGTAAAGCATAGGAAAAGAGGCAGAACGTCCACAATGATGCACTTGGCCAAAAAGGGCGTATGCGTTTTTTCCTGAATATATTCAGGAAAAAAACGCATACGCCCTTTTTGGCCAACCAAGCAAGCTTGCAAAGGAAATCTGCACTACAATGAAGTCTCACTGCCCCCCCCCACCCCCGACAAAAGGGCCATCTGAAAAAAGTGTAAAATCCAGAAAGGCAGAACAGGCCATGGAGAACTGGGAGCCTTGTTATGCTGATGGGCGGGATGTAAATTGCCAACAGCCACTGGGGAGCAGTGTATGGTGTTTCCTGAAACATCTAAAAAACAAAGCAACAGAGCCTAGGGCACTTCCACTTATAGTCCTATAGCTTAGGGAAATTAAAATCAAAAAGACACAGCCACCCCAAAGTTTGGGACGGCTCTGTTTACAAGAACCTCGTTTACAGTACAAGTTCAATATCGCAGAAAGCGAAAAATGGATAAAGAAGTTGTGGTACTCACGTACAATGCAATATCACTCAGCAATGAAATCTATGTCATCAGGCCCGTAGCAGCATAATGAGTGGATTCAGGTACGATGATTCTAAGTGAAATAAGTCACACAGGAAAAGAAACATCATAAGATATCACTAATACACGGAATGTAAACTTGGCTACACAGGAACTGAATTACAAAACAGAACAGGGTCTCAAATGTAGAAAGCCAACTTATGCTTGCTTAAGGGGAAAGGTGAGTTGGGGTGCTGCATAAAACCAGAGATTGAAATTAGCACAGATACCGTTCCATAAGCCAAATATGTAATAGACAAGAGCTACTCCTTGCTCAACGAAGTGGACTCAACACCCCATATTAAACGCCTAAGAATATACCTGACTAGTAAGAATCTTAAAACCTATGGATTTATATGTCTCCGAAAGAGAATCAAGCGTGTGTACAGCGGCATAAACGCAGCAGTGATAGGATTGGTGAGGTTCGGTGAGCAAATGCAGACCCTTTGAAGTTATATTGCATGGTAACCATTCCATGGGTCTCAACTCTCCAGGTTTAAGGGATTCTTCCTTCAGCTAAAACATGCATGTGGAACCCAGAGTATGATCCACCGTGTGATCGGGAAACGTGTTCCAATGTGTCTCAGTTTTCGTCCCCTAGTACTCGGGTGCAACATTCCAGACGCTTTACTAACACTCTCCCCACTTGGAGAGTCAGTGCCTTTAACCTCCTGTTTGGCCCAGTTTGCAATTTCTGCGGAAAATGAACAGGAATAGGGAGAACCAATGAGAGACTAGGTGGAGGTGTCTGGAGGGGCAAATTTAACTCTCATTTCCCACCAGGAAGAGGAATTAACCAAAGGCTCAGCGTGCCGTGCCGGAACCACACTAGGGCCTGAAGCAATCCTGCAGTGTTGAGGCCAGCTCACAAGAAAGCGTGTTGAAGAAAGGAGCTCAGGGGCACTGTCATTCACAAACCTGCAGAGTTATAAATGACAGCTATCGTCCAAAAATATATTGAAGTAAGGCTGACAAGAGGACTTGAAAGTGGAGCAGAATTGCAGGAAACCGATTTCAGGAGGTAGACTGGAATTGCATGTAAAGCATAGGAAAAGAGGCAGAACGTCCACAATGATGCACTTGGCCAAAAAGGGCGTATGCGTTTTTTCCTGAATATATTCAGGAAAAAACGCATACGCCCTTTTTGGCCAACCAAGCAAGCTTGCAAAGGAAATCTGCACTACAATGACGTCTCTCTGCCCCCCGGTCAAAAGGGCCATCTGAAAAAAGTGTAAAATCCAGAAAGGCAGGACAGGCCATGGAGAACTGGGAGCCTTGTTATGCTGATGGGCGGGATGTAAACTGCCAACAGCCACTCGGGAGAAGTGTATGGTGTTTCCTGAAACATCTAAAAAACAAAGCAACAGAGCCTAGGGCACTTCCACTTATGGTCCTATAGCCTTGGGAAATTAAAATCAAAAAGACACAGCCACCCCAAAGTTTGGGACGGCTCTGTTTACAAGAACCTCGTTTACGGTACAAGGTCAATATCGCAGAAAGTGAAAAATGGATAAAGAAGTTGTGGTACTTACGTACAATGCAATATCACTCAGCAATGAAATCTATGTCATCAGGCCCGTAGCAGCATAATGAGTGGATTCAGGTATGATGATTCTAACTGACATAAGTCACACAGAAAAAGAAACATCATAAGATATCACTAATACACAGAATGTAAACTTGGCTACACAGGAACTGAATTACAAAACAGAACGGGGTCTCAAATTTAGAAAACAAACTTATGCTTGCTTAAGGGGAAAGGTGAGTTGGGGTGCTGCATAAAACCAGAGATTGAAATGAGCACAGATAAAGTTCCTTAAGCCAAATATGGAATAGTCAAGAGCTACTCCTTGCTCAACGAAATGGACTCAACACCCCATATTAAACGTGTAAGAATGTATCTGACTAGTAAGTATCTGAAAACCTATGGATTGCTATGTCTCCGAAAGAGAATCAAGCGTGTGTACAGCGGCATAAACGCAGCAGTGATAGGATTGGTGAGGTTCGGTGAGCAAATGCAGACCCTTTGAAGTTATATTGCATGGTAACCATTCCATGGGTCTCAACTCTCCAGGTTTAAGGGATTCTTCCTTCAGCTAAAACATGCATGTGGAACCCAGAGTATGATCCACCGTGTGATCGGGAAACGTGTTCCAATATGTCTCAGTTTTCGTCCCCTGGTACTCGGGTGCAACATTCCAGACGCTTTACTAACACTCTCCCCACTTGGAGAGTCAGAGCCTTTAACCTCCTGTTTGGCCCAGTTTGCAATTTCTGCGGAAGATGAACAGGAATAGGGAGAACCAATGAGAGACTAGCTGGAGGTGTCTGGACGGGCAAATTGAACTCTCATTTCCCACCAAGAAGAGGAATTAACCAAAGGCTTAGCGTGCCGTGCCAGAACCACACTGGGCCCTGAAGCAATCCTGTTGTGTTGCGGCCAGCTCACAAGAAAGCGAGTTGAAGAAAGGAGCTCAGGGGCACTGTAATTCACAAACCTGCAGAGTTATAAATGACAGCTATCGTCCAAAAATATATTGAAGTAAGGCTGCCAAGAGGACTTGAAATCGGGGCAGAATTGCAGGAAACCGATTTCAGGAGGTAGACTGGAATTGCATGTAAAGCATAGGAAAAGAGGCAGAACGTCCACAATGATGCACTTGGCCAAAAAGGGCGTATGCGTTTTTTCCTGAATATATTCAGGAAAAAACGCATACGCCCTTTTTGGCCAACCAAGCAAGCTTGCAAAGGAAATCTGCACTACAATGAAGTCTCTCTGCCCCCCGGTCAAAAGGGCCATCTGAAAAAAGTGTAAAATCCAGAAAGGCAGGACAGGCCATGGAGAACTGGGAGCCTTGTTATGCTGATGGGCGGGATGTAAATTGCCAACAGCCACTCTGGAGAAGTTTATGGTGTTTCCTGAAACATCTAAAAAACAAAGCAACAGAGCCTAGGGCACTTCCACTTATGGTCCTATAGCTTAGGGAAATTAAAATCAAAAAGACACAGCCACCCCAAAGTTTGGGACGGCTCTGTTTACAAGAACCTCGTTTACGGTACAAGTTCAATATCACAGAAAGCGAAAAATGGAAAAGAAGTTGTGGTACTTACGTACAATGCAATATCACTCAGCAATGACATCTATGTCATCAGGCCCGTAGCAGCATAATGAGTGGATTCAGGTATGATGATTCTAACTGAAATAAGTCACACAGAAAAAGAAACATCATAAGATATCACTAATACACGGAATGTAAACTTGGCTACAGAGGAACTGAATTACAAAACAGAACAGGGTCTCAAATTTAGAAAACCAACTTATGCTTGCTTAAGGGGAAAGGTGAGTTGGGGTGCTGCATAAAACCAGAGATTGAAATCAGCACAGATAAAGTTCCTTAAGCCTAATATGTAACAGACAAGAGCTACTCCTTGCTCAACGAAGTGGACTCAACACCCCATATTAAACGCCTAAGAATATACCTGACTAGTAAGAATCTTAAAACCTATGGATTTATATGTCTCCGAAAGAGAATCAAGCGTGTGTACAGCGGCATAAACGCAGCAGTGATAGGATTGGTGAGGTTCGGTGAGCAAATGCAGACCCTTTGAAGTTATATTGCATGGTAACCATTCCATGGGTCTCAACTCTCCAGGTTTAAGGGATTCTTCCTTCAGCTAAAACATGCATGTGGAACCCAGAGTATGATCCACCGTGTGATCGGGAAGCGTGTTCAAATGTGTCTCAGTTTTCGTCCCCTGGTACTCGGGTGCAACATTCCAGACGCTTTACTAACACTCTCCCCACTTGGAGAGTCAGTGCCTTTAACCTCCTGTTTGGCCCAGTTTGCAATTTCTGCGGAAAATGAACAGGAATAGGGAGAACCAATGAGAGACTAGCTGGAGGTGTCTGGAGGGGCAAATTTAACTCTCATTTCCCACCAGGAAGAGGAATTAACCAAAGGCTCAGCGTGCCGTGCCGGAACCACACTAGGGCCTGAAGCAATCCTGCAGTGTTGAGGCCAGCTCACAAGAAAGCGGGTTGAAGAAAGGAGCTCAGGGGCACTGTAATTCACAAACCTGCAGAGTTATAAATGACAGCTATCGTCCAAAAATATATTGAAGTAAGGCTGACAAGAGGACTTGAAAGTGGGGCAGAATTGCAGGAAACCGATTTCAGGAGGTAGACTAGAATTGCATGTAAAGCATAGGAAAAGAGGCAGAACGTCCACAATGATGCACTTGGCCAAAAAGGGCGTATGCGTTTTTTCCTGAATATATTCAGGAAAAAACGCATACGCCCTTTTTGGCCAACCAAGCAAGCTTGCAAAGGAAATCTGCACTACAATGACGTCTCTCTGCCCCCCGGTCAAAAGGGCCATCTGAAAAAAGTGTAAAATCCAGAAAGGCAGGACAGGCCATGGAGAACTGGGAGCCTTGTTATGCTGATGGGCGGGATGTAAACTGCCAACAGCCACTCGGGAGAAGTGTATGGTGTTTCCTGAAACATCTAAAAAACAAAGCAACAGAGCCTAGGGCACTTCCACTTATGGTCCTATAGCCTTGGGAAATTAAAATCAAAAAGACACAGCCACTCCAAAGTTTGGGACGGCTCTGTTTACAAGAACCTCGTTTACGGTACAAGGTCAATATCGCAGAAAGTGAAAAATGGATAAAGAAGTTGTGGTACTTACGTACAATGCAATATCACTCAGCAATGAAATCTATGTCATCAGGCCCGTAGCAGCATAATGAGTGGATTCAGGTATGATGATTCTAACTGAAATAAGTCACACAGAAAAAGAAACATCATAAGATAACACTAGTACACGGAATGTAAACTTGGCTACACAGGAACTGGATTACAAAACAGAACAGGGTCTCAAATGTAGAAAACCAACTTATGCTTGCTTAAGGGGAAAGGTGAGTTGGGGTGCTGCATAAAACCAGAGATTGAAATGAGCACAGATAAAGTTCCTTAAGCCAAATATGGAATAGACAAGAGCTACTCCTTGCTCAACGAAATGGACTCAACACCCCATATTAAACGCCTAAGCATGTACCTGAGTAGTAAGTATCTTAAAACCTATGGATTGCTATTTCTCCGAAAGAGAATCAAGCGTGTGTACAGGGGTATAAACGCAGCAGTGATAGGATTGGAGAGGTTCGGTGAGCAAATGAAGACCCTTTGAAGTCGTATTGCATGGTACCCATTCCACGGATCTCAACTCTCCAGGTTTAAGGGATTCTTCCTTCAGCTAAAACATGCATGTGGAACCCAGAGTATGATCAACCGTGTGATCAGGAGACGTGTCAAATATGTCTCAGTTTTTGTTCCCTGGTACTCGGGTGCAACATTCCAGACGCTTTGCTAACACTCTCCCGTCTTGGAGAGTCAGTGCCTTTAACCTCCTGTTTGGCCCAGTTTGCAATTTCTGCGGAAGATGAACAGGAATAGTGAGGACCAATGAGAGACTAGCTGGAGGTGTCTGGATGGGCAAATTTAACTCTCATTTCCCACCAGGAAGAGGAATTAACCAAAGGCTCAACTTGCCATGCCGAAACCACACTAGGGCCTGAAGCAATCCTGCGGTGTTGCGGCCAGCTCACAAGAAAGCGTGTTGAAGAAAGGAGCTCAGGGGCACTGTCATTCACAAACCTGCAGAGTTATAAATGACAGCTATCGTCCAAAAATACATTGAAGTAAGGCTGCCAAGAGGACTTGAAAGCGGGGCAGAATAGCAGGCAACCGATTTCAGGAGGTAGACTGGAATTGCATGTAAAGCATAGGAAAAGAGGCAGAATGTCCACAATGATGCACTTGGCCAAAAAGGGCGTATGCGTTTTTTCCTGAATATATTCAGGAAAAAAACGCATACGCCCTTTTTGGCCAACCAAGCAAGCTTGCAAAGGAAATCTGCACTACAATGAAGTCTCACTGCCCCCCCCACCCCCGTCACAAGGGCCATCTGAAAAAAGTGTAAAATCCAGAAAGGCAGAACAGGCCATGGAGAACTGGGAGCCTTGTTATGCTGATGGGCGGGATGTAAATTGCCAACAGCCACTGGGGAGCAGTGTATGGTGTTTCCTGAAACATCTAAAAAACAAAGCAACAGAGCCTAGGGCACTTCCACTTATGGTCCTATAGCTTAGGGAAATTAAAATCAAAAAGACACAGCCACCCCAAAGTTTGGGACGGCTCTGTTTACAAGAACCTCGTTTACAGTACAAGTTCAATATCGCAGAAAGCGAAAAATGGATAAAGAAGTTGTGGTACTTACGTACAATGCAATATCACTCAGCAATGAAATCTATGTCATCAGGCCCGTAGCAGCATAATGAGTGGATTCAGGTACGATGATTCTAAGTGAAATAAGTCACACAGGAAAAGAAACATCATAAGATATCACTAATACGCGGAATGTAAACTTGGCTACACAGGAACTGAATTACAAAACAGAACAGGGTCTCAAATGTAGAAAGCCAACTTATGCTTGCTTAAGGGGAAAGGTGAGTTGGGGTGCTGCATAAAACCAGAGATTGAAATTAGCACAGAATCCGTTCCATAAGCCAAATATGTAATAGACAAGAGCTACTCCTTGCTCAACGAAGTGGACTCAACACCCCATATTAAACGCCTAAGAATATACCTGACTAGTAAGAATCTTAAAACCTATGGATTTATATGTCTCCGAAAGAGAATCAAGCGTGTGTACAGCGGCATAAACGCAGCAGTGATAGGATTGGTGAGGTTCGGTGAGCAAATGCAGACCCTTTGAAGTTATATTGCATGGTAACCATTCCATGGGTCTCAACTCTCCAGGTTTAAGGGATTCTTCCTTCAGCTAAAACATGCATGTGGAACCCAGAGTATGATCCACCGTGTGATCGGGAAACGTGTTCCAATATGTCTCAGTTTTCGTCCCCTGGTACTCGGGTGCAACATTCCAGACGCTTTACTAACACTCTCCCCACTTGGAGAGTCAGAGCCTTTAACCTCCTGTTTGGCCCAGTTTGCAATTTCTGCGGAAGATGAACAGGAATAGGGAGAACCAATGAGAGACTAGCTGGAGGTGTCTGGACGGGCAAATTGAACTCTCATTTCCCACCAAGAAGAGGAATTAACCAAAGGCTTAGCGTGCCGTGCCAGAACCACACTGGGCCCTGAAGCAATCCTGTTGTGTTGCGGCCAGCTCACAAGAAAGCGAGTTGAAGAAAGGAGCTCAGGGGCACTGTAATTCACAAACCTGCAGAGTTATAAATGACAGCTATCGTCCAAAAATATATTGAAGTAAGGCTGCCAAGAGGACTTGAAATCGGGGCAGAATTGCAGGAAACCAATTTCAGGAGGTAGACTGGAATTGCATGTAAAGCATAGGAAAAGAGGCAGAACGTCCACAATGATGCACTTGGCCAAAAAGGGCGTATGCGTTTTTTCCTGAATATATTCAGGAAAAAACGCATACGCCCTTTTTGGCCAACCAAGCAAGCTTGCAAAGGAAATCTGCACTACAATGAAGTCTCTCTGCCCCCCGGTCAAAAGGGCCATCTGAAAAAAGTGTAAAATCCAGAAAGGCAGGACAGGCCATGGAGAACTGGGAGCCTTGTTATGCTGATGGGCGGGATGTAAATTGCCAACAGCCACTCTGGAGAAGTGTATGGTGTTTCCTGAAACATCTAAAAAACAAAGCAACAGAGCCTAGGGCACTTCCACTTATGGTCCTATAGCTTAGGGAAATTAAAATCAAAAAGACACAGCCACCCCAAAGTTTGGGACGCCTCTGTTTACAAGAACCTCGTTTACGGTACAAGTTCAATATCACAGAAAGCGAAAAATGGAAAAGAAGTTGTGGTACTTACGTACAATGCAATATCACTCAGCAATGACATCTATGTCATCAGGCCCGTAGCAGCATAATGAATGGATTCAGGTATGATGATTCTAACTGAAATAAGTCACACAGAAAAAGAAACATCATAAGATATCACTAATACACGGAATGTAAACTTGGCTACAGAGGAACTGAATTACAAAACAGAACAGGGTCTCAAATTTAGAAAACCAACTTATGCTTGCTTAAGGGGAAAGGTGAGTTGGGGTGCTGCATAAAACCAGAGATTGAAATCAGCACAGATAAAGTTCCTTAAGCCTAATATGTAACAGACAAGAGCTACTCCTTGCTCAACGAAGTGGACTCAACACCCCATATTAAACGCCTAAGAATATACCTGACTAGTAAGAATCTTAAAACCTATGGATTTATATGTCTCCGAAAGAGAATCAAACGTGTGTACAGCGGCATAAACGCAGCAGTGATAGGATTGGTGAGGTTCGGTGAGCAAATGCAGACCCTTTGAAGTTATATTGCATGGTAACCATTCCATGGGTCTCAACTCTCCAGGTTTAAGGGATTCTTCCTTCAGCTAAAACATGCATGTGGAACCCAGAGTATGATCCACCGTGTGATCGGGAAACGTGTTCCAATGTGTCTCAGTTTTCGTCCCCTGGTACTCGGGTGCAACATTCCAGACGCTTTACTAACACTCTCCCCACTTGGAGAGTCAGTGCCTTTAACCTCCTGTTTGGCCCAGTTTGCAATTTCTGCGGAAGATGAACAGGAATAGGGAGAACCAATGAGAGACTAGCTGGAGGTGTCTGGAGGGGCAAATTTAACTCTCATTTCCCACCAGGAAGAGGAATTAACCAAAGGCTCAGCGTGCCGTGCCGGAACCACACTAGGGCCTGAAGCAATCCTGCAGTGTTGAGGCCAGCTCACAAGAAAGCGGGTTGAAGAAAGGAGCTCAGGGGCACTGTCATTCACAAACCTGCAGAGTTATAAATGACAGCTATCGTCCAAAAATATATTGAAGTAAGGCTGACAAGAGGACTTGAAAGTGGAGCAGAATTGCAGGAAACCGATTTCAGGAGGTAGACTGGAATTGCATGTAAAGCATAAGAAAAGAGGCAGAACGTCCACAATGATGCACTTGGCCAAAAAGGGCGTATGCGTTTTTTCCTGAATATATTCAGGAAAAAACGCATACGCCCTTTTTGGCCAACCAAGCAAGCTTGCAAAGGAAATCTGCACTACAATGACGTCTCTCTGCCCCCCGGTCAAAAGGGCCATCTGAAAAAAGTGTAAAATCCAGAAAGGCAGGACAGGCCATGGAGAACTGGGAGCCTTGTTATGCTGATGGGCGGGATGTAAACTGCCAACAGCCACTCGGGAGAAGTGTATGGTGTTTCCTGAAACATCTAAAAAACAAAGCAACAGAGCCTAGGGCACTTCCACTTATGGTCCTATAGCCTTGGGAAATTAAAATCAAAAAGACACAGCCACCCCAAATTTGGGACGGCTCTGTTTACAAGAACCTCATTTACGGTACAAGGTCAATATCGCAGAAAGTGAAAAATGGATAAAGAAGTTGTGGTACTTACGTACAATGCAATATCACTCAGCAATGAAATCTCTGTCATCAGGCCCGTAGCAGCATAATGAGTGGATTCAGGTATGATGATTCTAACTGACATAAGTCACACAGAAAAAGAAACATCATAAGATAACACTAGTACACGGAATGTAAACTTGGCTACACAGGAACTGGATTACAAAACAGAACAGGGTCTCAAATGTAGAAAACCAACTTATGCTTGCTTAAGGGGAAAGGTGAGTTGGGGTGCTGCATAAAACCAGAGATTGAAATGAGCACAGATAAAGTTCCTTAAGCCAAATATGGAATAGTCAAGAGCTACTCCTTGCTCAACGAAATGGACTCAACACCCCATATTAAACGTGTAAGAATGTATCTGACTAGTAAGTATCTTAAAACCTATGGATTGCTATGTCTCCGAAAGAGAATCAAGCGTGTGTACAGGGGCATAAACGCAGCAGTGATAGGATTGGAGAGGTTCGGTGAGCAAATGAAGACCCTTTGAAGTCGTATTGCATGGTACCCATTCCACGGATCTCAACTCTCCAGGTTTAAGGGATTCTTCCTTCAGCTAAAACATGCATGTGGAACCCAGAGTATGATCAACCGTGTGATCGGGAGACGTGTCAAATATGTCTCAGTTTTTGTTCCCTGGTACTCGGGTGCAACATTCCAGACGCTTTGCTAACACTCTCCCGTCTTGGAGAGTCAGTGCCTTTAACCTCCTGTTTGGCCCAGTTTGCAATTTCTGCGGAAGATGAACAGGAATAGTGAGGACCAATGAGAGACTAGCTGGAGGTGTCTGGATGGGCAAATTTAACTCTCATTTCCCACCAGGAAGAGGAATTAACCAAAGGCTCAACTTGCCATGCCGGAACCACGCTAGGGCCTGAATCAATCCTGCGGTGTTGCGGCCAGCTCACAAGAAAGCGTGTTGAAGAAAGGAGCTCAGGGGCACTGTCATTCACAAACCTGCAGAGTTATAAATGACAGCTATCGTCCAAAAATACATTGAAGTAAGGCTGCCAAGAGGACTTGAAACCGGGGCAGAATAGCAGGCAACCGATTTCAGGAGGTAGACTGGAATTGCATGTAAAGCATAGGAAAAGAGGCAGAACGTCCACAATGATGCACTTGGCCAAAAAGGGCGTATGCGTTTTTTCCTGAATATATTCAAGAAAAAAACGCATACGCCCTTTTTGGCCAACCAAGCAAGCTTGCAAAGGAAATCTGCACTACAATGAAGTCTCACTGCCCCCCCCCACCCCCGACAAAAGGGCCATCTGAAAAAAGTGTAAAATCCAGAAAGGCAGAACAGGCCATGGAGAACTGGGAGCCTTGTTATGCTGATGGGCAGGATGTAAATTGCCAACAGCCACTGGGGAGCAGTGTATGGTGTTTCCTGAAACATCTAAAAAACAAAGCAACAGAGCTTAGGGCACTTCCACTTATAGTCCTATAGCTTAGGGAAATTAAAATCAAAAAGACACAGCCACCCCAAAGTTTGGGACGGCTCTGTTTACAAGAACCTCGTTTACAGTACAAGTTCAATATCGCAGAAAGCGAAAAATGGATAAAGAAGTTGTGGTACTTACGTACAATGCAATATCACTCAGCAATGAAATCTATGTCATCAGGCCCGTAGCAGCATAATGAGTGGATTCAGGTACGATGATTCTAAGTGAAATAAGTCACACAGGAAAAGAAACATCATAAGATATCACTAATACACGGAATGTAAACTTGGCTACACAGGAACTGAATTACAAAACAGAACAGGGTCTCAAATGTAGAAAGCCAACTTATGCTTGCTTAAGGGGAAAGGTGAGTTGGGGTGCTGCATAAAACCAGAGATTGAAATTAGCACAGATACCGTTCCATAAGCCAAATATGTAATAGACAAGAGCTACTCCTTGCTCAACGAAGTGGACTCAACACCCCATATTAAACGCCTAAGAATATACCTGACTAGTAAGAATCTT